>NC_053028.1:131189874-131350667 GCF_003073215.2 Triticum urartu
CAAGCTTGTGGGAGACTCTCTTCTTTAATTTGCACAAAGTTGTATATTTCCTTTAAAGCAGCTTGTTTCTTATGAGCAGGGAAATATTTAGAAGAGAAGTAGTAAATCATATCCCGGGGGCTACGCACACAACCAATATCAAGATAATTAAACCATATCTTAGCATCACCCTTTAATGAGAACGGAAATATTTTAAGGATATAAAAGTAGCGAGATCTCTCACCATTAGTGAACAGGGTGGCTATATCATTTAATTTAGTAAGATGTGCCACAACAGTTTCAGATTCATAGCCATGAAAAGGATTAGATTCAACTAAAATAATTATATCAGGATCAACAGAGAATTCATAATCCTTATCAGTAACACAGATAGGTGAAGTAGCAAAAGCAGGGTCATGTTTCATCCTAGCATTTGGAGATTGTTTATTCCATTTAGCTAATAACCTTTTGAGTTCATATCTATCTTTGCAAGCTAAAATAGCTAAAGAAGCTTCTTGATCAAATAAATAACCCTCAGGAATAACAAGTGATTCTTCATCATCACTTTCATCATCATAACCAGATTCAATATTTTCAATCTCTCTAGCCCTAGCAAGTCGTTCCTCGAGAAAATCACCAAGTGGCACAGTAGTATCAAGCATAAAAGTAGTTTCCTCATAAGTATCATGTATAGCAGAAGTAGCATCATCAATAACATGTGACATATCAGAACGAATAGCAGAAGCAGGTTTAGGTGTCACAAGCTTACTCATAACAGAAAGGTGAATCAAGTGCAGAGCTAGATGGCAGTTCCTTACCTCCCCTCGTAGTTGAGGGATAAATTGTTGTCTTAGTGTCTTTCAAATTCTTCATAGTGTCCAGCAGATATAAATCCCAAGTGACTCAAAGAATAGAGCTATGCTCCCCGGCAACGGCGCCAGAAATTAGTCTTGATAACCCACAAGTATAGGGGATCGCAACAGCTTTCGAGGGTAGAGTATTCAACCCAAATTTATTGATTCGACACAAGGGGAGCCAAAGAATATTCTCAAGTATTAGCAGCTGAGTTGTCAATTCAACCACACCTAGAAACTTAGTATCTGCAGCAAAGTGTTTAGCAGCAAAGTAATATGATAGTGGTGGTAACGGTAACAAAAGAGTAATGAAAGCAAAGTAATATTTTTGGTATTATGTAGTGACTGTAACAATAGCAACGGGAAAGTAAATAAGCGTAAACCAGTATATGGAAAGCTCGTAGGCATCTGATCAGTGATGGATAATTATGCCGGATGTGGTTCATCATGTAACAGTCATAACATAGGGTGACACAGAACTAGCTCCAATTCATAAATGTAATGTAGGCATGTATTCCGTATATAGTCATACATGCTTATGTAAAAGAACTTGCATGGCATCTTTTGTCCTACCCTCCCGTGGCAGCTGGGTCCTAATGGAAACTAAGGGATATTAAGGCCTCCTTTTAATAGAGAACCAGAACAAAGCATTAGCACATAGTGAATACATGAACTCCTCAAATTACGGTCATCACCGGTAAGTATCCCGATTATTGTCACTTCGGGGTTAACAGATCATAACACATAATAGGTGACTATAGACTTGCAAGATAGGATCAAGAACTCTCATATATTGATGAAAACATAATAGGTTCAGATCTGAAATCATGGCACTCAGGCCCTAGTGACAAGCATTAAGCATAGTAAAGTCATAGCAACATCAATCTTAGAACATAGTGGATACTAGGGATCAAACCCTAACAAAACTAACTCAATTACATGGTAAATCTCATCCAACCCATCACCGTCCAGCAAGCCTATAATGGAATTACTCAAGCATGGCGGTGAGCATCATGAAATTGGTGATGGAGGATGGTTGATGATGACGACGGCGACGAATCCCCCTCTCCGGAGCGCCGAACAGACTCCAGATCAGCCCTCCCGAGAGGTTTTAGGGCTTGGCGGTGGCTCCGTATCATAAAACACGATGAAATCTTCTATTTTATTTTTTTCTCCCCGACTGCAAATATATAGAGTTGGAGTTGGAGGCAGGAGGTCTCCAGGGGACCCACGAGGTAGGGGGCGCGCCCTAGGGGGGGCGCCCCCACCCTCGTGGACAGGGTGTGGGCCCCCTGGTCTTCATCTTTGGCGAGGATTTTATATTATTTATTGTAAGATATTCCATGGAGTTTCAGGTCATTCCGAGAACTTTTGTTTTCTGCACATAAAACAACATCATGGCAGTTCTGCTAAAAACAGCATCAGTCCTGGCTAGTTCCATTCAAATCATACAAGTTAGAGTCCGAAACAAGGGCAAAAGTGTTTGGAAAAGTAGATACGACAGAGACGTATCACCGAGTCAAGAGGTATGAGACCTCTGACAAGTATTTTGCCTACAAGATTGAGGAGAATAGCTCAACCAGTGAGCATGTGCTTAGAATGTCTGAGTACTACAATCGCTTGAATCAAGTGGGAGTTTGTCTTCGAGATAAGATAACGATTGACAGAGTTCTCTAGTCACTGTCACCAAGTTACTAGAACTTCGTGATGAACTATAATATGCAAGGGATGACGAAAACGATTCTCGAGCTCTTCGTGATACTGAAATCGACGAAGGTAGAAATCAACAAAAACATCAAATGTTGATGGTTGACAAGACCACTAGTTTCAAGTATAAGGGCAAATGAAAGAAAGGGAACTTATAGAAGAATGGGAAACAAGTTGCCACTCCCATGAAGAAGCCCAAAGCTAGACCCAAGCCTAAAACTGAGTGCTTCTACTGCAAAGGAAATGGTCACTGGAAGCGGAACTACCCCAATACTTGGCGGATAAGAAGAATGGCAAAGTGAACAAAAGTATATATATGATATACATGTTACTGATGTGTACTTTACTAGTATTTGATACCGGTTCAGTTGCTAAGAGTAGTAACTCAAAATGGGAGTTGCAAAATAAAGAGAGACTAGTTAAGGGCGAGGTGATGATGTGAGTTGGAAGTGATTCCAAGGTTGATAAGATCACCATCACACACTCTCTTTACCTTCGGGATTAGTGTTGAACCTAACTAAATGTTATTTGGTGTTTGCGTTGAGCATAAATATGATTGGATCATGTTTATTGCAATACAATTATTCATTTAGGTCAAAGAATAATTGTTGTTCTATTTACATGAATAAAACCTTCTATGGTCATACACTCAATATAAATGGTTTATTTAATCTCGATCATAGTGATACACATATTCATAATATTGAAGCCAAAAGATGCAAAGTTAATAATGATAGGGCAACTTATATGTGGCACTACTGTTTAGGTCATATTGGTGTAAAGCGCATGAATAAACTCCATGCTGATGGACTTTTGGAATTAATTGATTATGAATCACTTGATGCTTGCGAACCATGCCTCATGGGCAAGATGACTAAGACTCCGTTCTTCGAAACAATGGAGCGAGCAATAGACTTGTTGGAAATAATACATACTGATGTGTGCGGTCCAATGAATGTTGAGGCTCGCGGTGGGTATCGTTATTTTCTGACCCTCACAGATGATTTGAGCAGATATGTGTATCTACTTGATGAAACATAAGTCTAAAACATTTGAAAAGTTCAAAGAATTTCAGAGTAAAGTGGAAAATCATCGTAACAAGAAAATAAAGTTTCTACGATCTGATCGCGGAAACAAATATTTGAGTTACGAGTTTGGTCTTCATTTGAAACAATGTGGAATAGTTTCGCAACTCACGCCACCTGGAGCACCACAATGTAATGGTGTGTCCGAACTACATCACTGTACTTTATTAGATATGGTGCAATCTATGATGTCCCTTATCGAATTACCACTATCATTTTGGGGTTATGCATTAGAGACAACTGAATTCACGTTAAATAGGGCACCATCTAAATCCGTTGAGACGACACCGTATGAACTATGGTTTGGCAAGAAACCTAAGCTATCGTTTCTTAAAGTTTGGGGTTGCGATGCTTATGTGAAAAGGTTGCAGCCTGATAAGCTCAAACCCAAATCGGAGAAATGCGTCTTCATAGGATACCCAAAAGAAACTATTGGGTACACCTTATACCATAGATCCGAAGGCAAGATCTTTGTTGCTAAGAGTGGATCCTTTCTAGAAAAGGAGTTTATCTCGAAAGAAGTGAGTGGGAGGAAAGTAGAACTTGATGAGGTAATTTTACCTTCTCTCGAATTGTAAAGTAGCTCATCACTGAAATTGGTTCCAGTGATGCCTACACCAATTAGTGAGGAAGTTTATGATGATGATCAACCAGAGTATGTTCCACACCAGAGTGGTACAGTAATCCTATTCTGGAAGTCATGTTACTAGACCATGACGAACCTACGAACTATGAGGAAGAGATGATGAGCCCAGATTTAGCGAAATGGCTTAAGGCCATGAAATCTGAGATGAGATCCATGTATGAGAACAAAGTATGGACTTTGATTGACTTGCCCGATGATCGGTGAGCCATTCAGAATAAATGGATCTTCAAGAGGAAGACGTACGCTGATAGTAATGTTACTATCTACAAAGCATGAATTGTCGCAAAAAGGTTTTCGACAAGTTGGAGGTGTTGACTACGATGAGAATTTCTCACTCGTATCGATGCTTAAAAGTCTGTCCGAATCATGTTAGCAGTTGCCGCATTTTATGAAATCTGGCAAATGGATATTGTTGGGGATATTACTACTGGATGTAAACCGGCTAGGAGTAGCCGGGTTAACTCCTTAAAGATTAGAAGCCCATGAAGATGCAAGAATGATGGCACTTTACAAAGGCCCAAGGCCCAAAGGCGGGTTAAAGCCTGTAGATATAAACCGACCCGATCATGTAACTTGTGTTGTAAGATAGAAAGGATAGAGACCGAACCGGACACGTTTATGATCCGGCTTCGGGACTCTGTAACCCGGCGGGCATCAACCTATGTATATAAAGGGACGACCCGGCAGCGGTTTAGGGACAGACAACAACTCGAGAGCCAGACAAAGCGGATTCGCTCCCTGGCCTTCGAAACCCTAGCAATACCAATCACAACTAGACGTAGGCTTTTACCTTCCTTGAAGGGGCCGAACTAGTATAAAACCCCTCGTGTCCCCTTGTCCGGTTTAACCCCTTTAAGCTAACCCGTAGCGATGGCTCCACGACTAAGTCCTTTCACAAGGACATCTGCCATGACAAACCCACGACAGTTGGCGCCCACCATGGGGCTATCGCACGATGGTTTTGAGTTCTTGAAGGGCAACTTTGATGGACTCAAGGGATACGCTGTGGGCCGGATGACGAAGAGTCGTCGCGGCAAGCTCTACATCGACAATGCAGGATGGGGTCCCGAGGCCGATTCAATCGAATATGGGTACCGGGTCCCCTTTGGTGGGATTCACGTCTTCATCGGCAAGATCGGCGAACCAGCCCCTGAGCCGGACATCTGCACCGACATCATCGAAACGGCTCGACGTACAAGTTCTTCGCAGGTTCAGCCCATGCCAAGGCATGTTTTCGTAGGTGTCACCCATGGAGCGAGACACGAGGACGGGCCGGCGTCCGATGGAGAGACCGTGGTCTGTTTTGACGATGAGTCTTCTGGGGAGACCGAATCGCTTTATCAGTTGCAGGACGGCCGGATTGATGGAGGATCCGAGGGCAACAGTATTCCGGATTCCCCTGATCTGCCAAACCGGGCCGCCATCTTCATGGCCGGCACACAATCAGCACCTCATTCATCGGCCACCGTAGCAATACTCTCCGGTTCAACAACGGCCACACCAGCAGGGGCAGGAAGCTCTACGCCGCATCCAGCCCAAGTCCTGTCTGATTTGTTCAACGCTTTGGAAACGTTGATGGCCGCAGAGGTGGATGCAGCAGCCAGGGATCAGCACAATGCGGAGATTGCAAAGGTGAAAGATCAGATAGCTCAGGCTAAAGCGGACCTGGCAACGGAGAACGCTAGGATGGCTACAGAACGGGTTGAATTGGAAGCACAGGCCTACCGGATTAGGCTGGATCAGGATGCTTCCGAGGAAGTCATGAGAAGAAGGTACCGATCGCGTCTCCCGTCGGTTTATGATCCACAAAATCTCTTCAACACACCAGGAGCAGGAGCTGGTAACCAACCCATACTAAACCGGACGGAGGCACCGGGAACAGGAGCGCCGGTTCAGCTGCGCACGATGGACCCACCTCACCAGAACAATGTTGTGCCACAGTATGTGCCAACACCTCCCGGGCATTATTCCAACCCGTTGGACAATATTGTGGCCGCCGCTTCACGCCTGGCAGCCCTCCCAACTGACGGCGAGTCACCAGTTGCGGTTGAAGCATGTCGGGCGAGAGATCACCTTCAAACAGCGCTAAATCAACAGCAGGCATATTCACACAGCCGTGAGAGCATTCACTCTACTCCCCGTCCAAGCCGGAGCTATAGCAGACACATTGAGTATGAACCGGCTGTGTCCAGCAGTGCACGTCGCCGAAATTCGCCGCGAGGAAACAACCCGGCAAGGGGAGGTGCTAATGTGCAGGATGTTGTGGACCATGGCCGCGCATGTCGGGAAGCCGAGTTAGCAGCTCGACACGGAGCACGACAACATACTCCAGTTCACCCTACTGCTTCAATAGAGCCAGGTGTGGTATTCAGTTCCTTAGGGGTGCCGTGTCTCACCCCCGCTTTGCGTAATGTGAGACTGCCCAAGGACTTCAAGGGACCTCGTAAGGTACCAAATTACACCGCCGATTTACAACCAGAGGCGTGGGTGGAAAGCTATGAGATGGCAATGGAGATGTTAGATGTGGATGAGGCAGTATGTGCTAAATATTTCACCATGATGTTGGAAGGAACATCTCGTACTTGGTTGAAGAGCTTACCAACTAACTCTATTGGATCATGGGCTGAATTGAAGCACCGGTTTATCTAGAACTTCAAAGATACTTGTAAGCAGCCGATGTCAATCGTGGATCTGGCCGCTTGTGTCCAAGAGGAAGGGGAGTCCACTACCCATTGGGTCAAATGGGTCTCAGCGATTTTGCACTCATCAGATCATATCAATGCAGACACCGCAGTGTTAACATTAGAGGGCAATTGCCGTTTCCTACCGCTCAAACAAAAGTTAGGAAGTCTCAAACGTCACTGCAATGATATGTCAACGCTCATGGCCGCTTTGGTTAAGTACGCCGATTCAGATAATACCAAGGACCTGGATTCAGAGGAGGACAAACCGGGGAAAGGGAAGAAAAACGATAACGCCAAGGGTCAGCAGCATAATCCGACAGGCCACGGGAACAGCGGTAAGCGCAAGGCCGACATCAGCTTGGACTTTGTTGCTAACACCAATGCCCAGGAGAATGGCCAGCGCCGTAAGGGCACCAGCCCCAGAGGGGTGGAGGTTCAGGCCCCAATTTGGAGCGCCTGTTAAATCAGCCCTGTCCAAAGCATGGATCAAAGGAGAAGCCAGCGTCACATCTTTGGAAGAATTGTTATATCATGCGGGATTTCAAGAATTCCAATATGTTCCAGTATGATAACGGGCCTCCCGGCGGTTCAGGAGGTGGTTTCCATGGGCCGGGTTACGGAGGTGGTGGTTCCGGTTTAGGGTTTCAAGGCAACCAAACCGGACACATCAATCAAGGGCACCAAGGCAACCAGGGAGGCTACAATCATCAGGGGAATCAACAGCAATAGGAGCAGTCGGGTTACCAGAGCAATCCCAAGCAGCTAAATAGTGGGCAATATCATGTCTTCACTACTAGTTTGTGTAAGCATGATCGGAAGCTTCACAAGAGGGCAGTAAACTCTGTTAAACCGGCAGTGCCTCAGTATTTACGCTGGTCTGAGCAACCCATTTTGTGGAGTGGAGAGGATCACCCACCCCGAGTTGATAATCCAGGTCACTTGGCCCTGGTGGTAGCCCCGCAAGTTGGGGGATACAAGTTTACTAAAGTACTCATGGATGGGGGAAGCAGTATCAATATTCTATATTATGACACATTCCGCCGTATGGGGTTGAAAAATAAGAATCTTAAACCGTCAAATACGGTCTTTCATGGTGTGGTGCCTGGTAAGTCTACATATCCTGTTGGCAAGATAGCCTTAGAGGTAGCATTTGGAGATGATTATGATTCAAGGTCCTAAACATTGATGTTTGAGGTGGTAAAGATCAAAAGTCCGTACCACGCCTTGTTTGGGCGGCCGTCTTAGGCTAAATTCATGGTGAGGCCATGTTATGTTTATCTACAGCTTAAAATGCCAGGTCATAAGGGGACTATCACAGTACATGGAAGCAGAAAGATCGCTTTGGAGTGTGAGGAAGGTGATGCGGCTTATGCTGAGTCGGTTTGTGCCACGGAAGAGTTGAAGTTCTATAAGGAGCAAGTTGATCCAGCAGATATGACCTCTTTGAAAAAGCCGACTACGGAACATGATCCGGCATTGAAGTTCAAATCGGCTACAGATACTAACATGATTGATTTTGTTCCTGGTGACTCATCCAAGCAATTCAGCATCAGCGCTAACCTAGATCCCAAATAGGAAAGCGCGCTCATCGAGTTCATCCGTGAGAACGGGACATCTTTGCATGGAAACCTTCTGACATGCCAGGTGTACTGAGGGAACTCGCTGATCACACACTTAACATTGATCCTAAGTTTAAACTGGTCCGGCAGTTTCTCCGCCGCTTCAATGAAGAAAGGCGTAAGGCTATCGGGGAAGTGGTAGCCCGTTTGTTGGTCGCAGGGTTTATTGTAGAAGTTTTTCATCCAGATTGGTTGGCTAATCCTGTGCTAGTTCTCAAGAAAAACGGCACTTGGCGTATGTGTGTGGATTACACAGATTTAAACAAGGCTTGCCCTGCAGACCCCTTTGCACTCCCTCGCATCAAACAGATAATTGATGCTACAGCAGGTTGTGACCGTTTGTGTTTTCTAGATGCTTACTCTGGTTATCATCAGATCAAGATGGCGGTTAAGGACCAGGAGAAGACAGCTTTCATAACTCCCTTTGGAGCCTTCTGCTATGTCTCCATGCCCTTTGGACTCAAGAGTGCCCAGGCAACTTATCTGCGCTGTGTTCAGAATTGCCTTCATAAGCAAATTGGGCGCAATGTTCATGCATATGTGGATGATATTGTGATAAAATCCAGAAAAGAGGAAACATTGATAGATGATTTGAGAGAAACCTTTGACAACCTCCGGGTTTACAAGATGATGCTCAATCCGGAGAAGTGTGTCTTTGGTGTCCCGGTAGGCAAGCTCTTGGGTTTTCTGGTATCAAACAGAGGCATTGAGGCTAATCCGGAAAAGATTTCAGCAATTACATCTTTGGCTAAACCGGCGTGTATCAATGACGTTCAACGTCTGGCCGACCGGATTACAACCTTGAGCCGGTTTATCAGTCACCTTGGAGAGAAGGCCATCCCTTTATATCAGATGCTCAAGAAAACAGATAACTTTGTCTGGAGCGAGGCAGCTGATAAAGTGTTCGAGGATCTGAAGAGGCAGTTAGCTGAGCCGCCCGTGCTTGCAACATCGATCGATAAAGAGCCGTTATTGCTATATGTGGCTGCTAATGCCCGGGCTGTTAGCGTAGCCATTGTGGTAGAGCGCAAGGGGTTTGGCAAGGAATATGCGGTTCAGCGGCCGGTTTATTATATCATTGAGGTGCTCATTGAGTCAAAGCAGAGGTATCCGCATTGGCAGAAGCTGGTCTATGGAGTGTTTATGGCAAGCCGGAAGCTTAAACTTTATTTTTAGGGCCATCCCATCACAGTGGTCAGTTCAGCTCCTCTGGGAGATATCATTCAAAACAGAGAAGCAACTGGCCGGATTGCCAAGTGGGCTGTTGAGCTTGGACCTCATGGGCTCAAATATATACCCCGCACAGCGATCAAATCCCAGGCACTCATGGATTTCATCAATGATTGGACAGAGTTACAGGCACCTGAAGAGAAACCAGATAATACATATTGGACTATTCATTTTGATGGGTCCAGACAGTTGGAGGGCTCGGGGGCTGGAGTCATACTAACTTCCCCACGAGGTGACAAGTTTTGTTATGTCCTCCGTTTAATGTTCCCTTGTACTAACAATGCAGCTGAATATGAGGCTTTGCTCCACGGTCTTCGGATGGCTAAGGATGAACTTAAGCCAGGTTAAGTGCTTTGGGGATTCAGATCTGGTGGCTCAACATGTGTCTGGCACTTGGGATTCTAAAGACCCACTCATGGCTGCATATCGGCGAGAGGTGGACACAGTGGCTGGTCACTTCAAGGGTTATCAGGTGGACCATATAGACTGGCGAAAGAATGAAGCGGCAGACGCTTTAAGTCGTCTTGGTTCCCAGCGTAAACCGGTTTCGCCAAATGTCTTTCTTGACGTGTTGCATAATCCGTCAGTCAAGGTACCAACCGAAGAAGAGTTGGCTATTCCAGATCCGGAGGCTCAATTGGTGGCAGCTTTGCATGTCATACCGGATTGGACAATCCCGTATCTGGCTTACATGAACCGGGGCGAGTTACCAGACGATGAAACGTCGGCTCGACAGATAATCCGGCGTTCCAAGTCTATGACCATACTCAACGGGGAGTTACATCGTTACAGCATTTCAAGAGCAATTCAGCGTTGTGTTTCTCCTCAAGAGGGTTGTGAGATTTTTCGAGAAATCCATGAAGGGGATTGCGGTCATCACGCCGGTTCAAAGTCTTTGGTTGCTAAAGCTTTTCGCCATGGTTTTTACTGTTTGACAGCGCATGCTGATGCAGAGGATTTAGTCAAGAGATGTGACAGTTGTCAAAAATTCGCCCGCCGTGCGCACATTCCGGCTCAAGAGTTGAGGATGATTCTAATAACTTGGCCGTTTGCGACTTCGGGGCTTGATATGGTTGGACCCTTCAAGCTATCCAAGGACAAAAAGACCCACCTGTTAGTAGAAGTTGATAAATTTACCAAATGGGTGGAGGCAGAACCGGTCAGTAAGTGTGATGCGGCCACGGTGGTTAAGTTCATCAAAAAGGTGATATTCCGGTTTGGCTTTCCACATAGTATTATAACTGATAATGGTACTAATCTGTCAAAAGAGGAGATGGAGGAATTTTGCCAACATGAGCACATCCGGCTTGATATAGCATCAGTGGCTCACCCCCAGTCTAATGGTCAAGCGGAGAGGGCAAATCAAGAAATTCTATGAGGTATCAAACCCAGGCTTATGGTTCCTTTGACCCGGACACCGGGTTGTTGGGTCGAGGAGCTACCTTCTGTGTTATGGAGCATTAACACCACACCCAATAGGTCTACTGGTTACACACCTTTCTTCATGGTTTATGGAGCGGAGGCAGTCCTCCCTAGTGACATCCGTCACGACTCGCCCCGTGTGAGCCCCGTGTGACAGCTTCGACGAGTGGGGACTGCGCCCGGCTGGCCTCATGGGGCCCCGTGAGAACCCAGCCACCGTGGTTGCTTCTCCTGCCGCCCACAGCGGTCCTTCCTCGGGCGACAGGGCGAGGAGACGAGAACTGGCGAGAGTTGAGGTGCCCGATGTCGAGGTGCTGATGCCGCGAGAAGCCTCGAAGGCGGCATCTCCCGAGGCCCGCCCTGGGGCGGCGACAGGTGTGGAGTTGCGGCCTGTGGTTCCTGAGGCCGGGGCTCCTGAGCCCCGAGCCGTTCCTTGCGAGGCAACGCCTGATGGCGCTCCCTAGGCTGACTCCTCCAGCGCGTGTCATCTTGACGCTTCTTCCAAACCAGGGGCCGACCCCTGCACCGGGCGCTTAGGTCGGTTCCATGTAGACTTCGAGGCCCTCCGCAAGAGGAAGGAGGCCTTGGGTGGCAGCAACCGCCCTTGCCGCTTGTTGAAGTGCAGGAAGTACTTTGCCATGGACGAGTAAGTCTTCTTCTTTCCTTGCTCGTTTACATTGCTATCCCTACGACTGAGTGTGGCCCTTTCAGGCCCTGCCCTGCGGAACCCGCTGAGCCAGCCCGGGAGCCATCCCCCAAGCTTCGCCTTCTCCGCTGGCCCTGGGCTCACCGAGCTCGAGTGGCACCCCTGCTGCCAGACCAGTTGATGGAGTGGTCCGTTCCATAGGGCACCTCGAGCCTGTGTGCCCGCTGTCATTTCTTCATGAGTCCTCCTGGGGCACATCCGGCCTGCCCCATGTTCCTCCTCTGGTCAAAGATGGTGAATGGCTGAAGTCTGTCTTTGGCTCCTCCTCCGTGGGTGGACTGACGCCAGGCCAGATTCCCAGAGAGGTCCGTTCGGCGATGGCTAGGGCGCTAGCCCCCAGCCCCGCGCCGGGAGGGGGCCTGCCGGCTCGGAGCCCTCCGCATGCTCCAGTGGAAGAGGGTGATGCGGAAGACGTGCTCAGGTGCGCTCAGGAGCGACGCGCCCTTTGCGAAGAGTTCCTCCAGAGGGCGGCGGATGCGGTGAGCCGGATCGGGGCAGAGCTTGCTGACGAGGATGCGTGCCTCGAGGCCGAAGGTTTGCGCCTTGCTGAGGAGAGGCGCAAACTAAAGGTAGCCATCGCCCTCGCGCGTCACCAACGTGATCTCGAAAACGCGAAGGCTGAAGCGTCACTGGCAGCTTCGCGGGAGGCCTTCTCCCAGGCCGTCGAGGAGGCTCGGGAAGTAGACCAACGATGCAAGGATGCCGAGGAGCGCGCGTGGGAGCTCCTGGCCTGGGGCAACTCCCTGGAGCAGCAAGTGGAACTGCGGCAGGCGGCCCTTGAGTCGATGGAGGGGGCCCCTGTTGATCGGGCGGAGCTTCTGAAGCGCGTGGAGGCGCTGACGCTGGAGGCCGCCGAGCACAACCTTGATCTTGATCAGTTGGAGACGAGGGAGCGCCTGGTGGCTCGGGCGGAGGATGACGTTGCTGCGCGCGAAGCCCGGGCCCAGGAAGAAGTCGATCGTCGCGTGGCGGAAGCTCGCTCGGCCTTCGAGCGAGAATACGAGACGAGGTTGGGGATGATCAAGGCCGAGGTTGAGGGCAGGACCGCGGCCCTCAGGGCCAAACTGGCTGAAGTGACGCGTCGTGCGGACTCCTCTGCAGCCGCCCTCAGCATAGCATAGGCGGAGCTGTCCTCTTGCCGGGCCGAGTAGCTTCTTCTCCCACAGAGGGTTGATGACGCCGAGGCCATCGCACAGCGGAATGAGGACGAGATCCGTCGGCGCTGTCCTCTCTCTGCTGGGGTTCTACCTGATCTCTAACCGTCCCTCTCTCTCGATGTCCTTCCGGGGTGTCTCTCCTTCTCTCTCTGCTTGTGATGTCTAGCTCTATTTATAGAGGCCCTGGGCCTCTCCCCAAATAATGAGCATGAAGGGCGGCAACAATTGGCAATTTTGAAGGGGAACATCTAGTACAAGTTACCTGACCAAAGGTGGTCTTCGGCTGCCAAAAGTACTGGTGATGACGCCATCTTGGGCTCCACGATGACCTCCGTCCTGCCGCTCTGCTGGTCTTGGTCTCGTTGCACCGGAATGGTAACCTTTGCCCGATGCCTTGGCCTGTGCCTGCCCCCTTTGCACCAAAGGGGAAACAAGGACACTGCGCAGGCCGGCGCCCGCCTGGCCTCGATCATCATGGCTTGCATCACGGGCTCCTCGCGAGGTATCCCCGCCTCGATCTCTCCACCTCCTCGCGAGCCTTCCTGATGAGGCTGCCTCAGAGGAAGCTTTCTGTCGTCCGTCCCGCGAGGCTTGGCCCCTCATGAGGGTCTTGAGCCTGAGCCGATGAAGGTGGGCCACGCTGGGCCCCCACATGAGCCATGCCGTAGGCCGCAGGTAGGCAAGTCTGGGGACCCCCGTTACCAGAACACCGACAGTATCCCCCGGGCCCAAGGCGCGCCCAGGCTTGGCCTAGCAGGGAAGCGAAGGGGCAAGCGCGAAGCGCCGGGGGCCCTAACAGCCTGCGGCATTGGGCGCAGTGTGGCAACTGATTGGACGTGGGTGACTGCGCTTCCCCATGATGCTTTGGCAACCGCACGACTTGACAAGTCCCTGCATGCAGAGAAACCGGTCATGATTACCTGCGATCATGGTGCTCGGCGGTTGGCCTCCTCTAGCTATAAGTACGGGGCTGTGCGAGCCCCTTCAGTCCATCCCTTCCTGCTGTTCCTTTCCTTCTCCTTCCTTGCTCTTGCTTCTCCTTACGCCAATGGCACCAATCCACCGGTTCTCTACAGAAGAGAAGGGAAAGGCCCCCCGAGAGGGTCCTGACCCACTTCCGCCGAAGAAGCAGCTGGTCCTGTGCCATCGAGATGGGGGTGCTCAGCAGGAGGCACCAAGGCCCTGGTACGAGCGGCCGCCGCCTGGGTTTCCGCTACCCTTGCACACCCGCGTCGTAGGTCCTGGGGGAGAAGGCGTCGCGCAACATCGACGGTGCCGCCGTCGACGCCGATGAGTCACGGTGGTGCGCATCGCTCCTCCTGGAGTCCACGCCGAGCGCTCCTCTCGCGAGCTCGTGCTCCATGCCGCCATGCCTCCAAGCTCTTGGATTTGCCTCCCTCCTTCCTTCGCCTTCGAGATGCCACCGAGCGGGGCTCTGGAGCTCTGGCTGCAGCATACTGACTGCAGTACCCTTGCGACCGGAGCGGAGGTCGCGGTCGTCGCTCCGGGCAAGGTCTTCATGACTCGGAGCTGGGGCGAAATCGCCCGGGTCTGCCGGATGGTAGGCACCCTCGTAATTCATCTTGAATACGACGGCGCCTCCCTGATGTTCTTCAAGGTCTTCGATGCTGAAGGACGCCGGCTGTAGTGCTGCCCCAGGGAGAGCGGCAGGGGCGACAAACTGGCGAGGACCTAGCCTGCCCATTGGCCCTCCAGCAGCTCCTCAGGCAGCAGCGGAGGAGCTGGGGAATTCAGCGGCTCCCTCGAGCTCCTCACGACTCTGGAGACGAGCGACGACAGCTACGAGCCCCCGAGATCGCGCCGTGCTCAGAGCGGGGCAGCTGCGTCCAGCCGCCGACGCCACTGATCTGGATGGGGTTGGCGCCGACGTTGGTCAGCCCACTGTTGATGATGGCGTCCCTTGCGGCGGTGCGGGCGATTAGCGTTCCTTAGGATTAGTACTTCTGTTCCCTGCGAGGAATCGAAGCAACACCCCGTGGGGGTATGTAAGGCGTCTGCCATTTCTTTTATGAATATTATATCCTTAATATGAATCAATGTGAGGTGCTTGTCCTGTCTCGGCTCGGCTCCCCCTTTCCATCCTCACGAGGACTTGGCGCTCTACGCTGACAGGTCCTAGTCCCCAGGCGGGCTTCAGCCATCGCTGGTATGCCAGGTCGCGATGCCGTGGTCAAGGCCAGGAGGTGAGCGGCCCGAGGTCCGGTAAGAGCCCCCGAGTCGCGATGCTCGGGAGGTCCCATTTAGCGCTCAAGCAGCCCTCGCTGAGTGAGAAAGGAAGGCAACGTCGCCGTGACAGAGCCGCACTGGGTGAGGGTTTGGCGCTGCGTTGGTCCAACTCTTGTAAGGGCGTGACTTATCTCTTGAGTTTGGTGTAGTTCCTCGATGAAGCGCTCGGCCCGAGCGGTGGCAGCTGAGGCGCTGCTGGGTTAGGTCCTCGCGAGCTTCTTCCCACTCCCCCGCACTTTCCTTAATGCTCTACGTCCTCAGGTCCTGGCCCTCGAGCGAGCTCAGCCGCCGCAGGTATGACAGGTCGCGATGCCGTGGGTCAAGGCCAGGGGGTGAGGGCTGGAGAGCCAGTAGGAGTCCATGAGTCGCGATGCTCAGGCGCCCCCCATTTAGCATGCAAGCGGTCCGTGCCGAAGAGAGGGAGGGGCAGCTCGCGACGTCCCTAGTGTTGCTCCTGGAGTAGGTCCTGCACACCAATCATAAAGAGAAACAAGACCTGTTGTTACGGTTGCCAGCCAACCTTTGGTCGCTCCGGGGGAGTTATTGGGGCACTGAGGGCCTGGTGAGGTGGCGCCTTGTGGGGCTGCCGCGGCCAGATCTCGACAACTCAGATTTATCGGCGTTGCTGGGACAGACCCATGCGCAGATGCCGTGCCAGAGCGAGCGGCTCCATAGGTAGACATCAATCGAGCAGGCGATTAGGTCGGGTACTGAGGGAGTCCTGGATTAGGGGGTGTCCGGATGGCCGGACTATTCCTTCAGCCGGACTCCTGGACTATGAAGATACAAGATTGAAGACTTCGTCCCGTGTCCGGAAGGGACTTTCCTTGGCATGGAAGGCAAGCTTGGCAATACGGATATGTAGATCTCCTACCATTGTAACCGACTTTGTGTAACCCTAACCCTCTCCCGTGTCTATATAAACCGGAGGGCTTTAGTCCGTAGGACAACATATAGAACAACAATCATACCATAGGCTAGCTTCTAGGGTTTAGCCTCTCCGATCTCGTGGTAGATCTACTCTTGTACTACCCATATCATCAATATTAATCAAGCAGGACATAGGGTTTTACCTCCATCAAGAGGGCCCGAACCTGGGTAAAACTTCGTGTCCCTTGCCTCCTGTTACCATCCGGCCTAGACGCACAGTTTGGGACCCCCTACCCGAGATCCGCCGGTTTTGACACCGACATTGGTGCTTTCATTGAGAGTTCCTCTGTGTCGTCGCTGTCAGGCTTGATGGCTCCTACTATCATCGATAGTGATGCGGTCCAGGGTGAAACTTGTCTCCCCGGATAGATCTTCGTCTGCGAAGGCTTCGCACTGCGGGCCAATTCACTTGGCCATCTAGAGCAGATCAAAAGCTATGCCCCTGGGCGTCAGGTCAGATTTGGAAGTTTAAACTACACGGCTGACATCCGCGGGGACTTGATCTTCGACGGATTCGAGCCACTGCCGAGCGCGCCGCACTATCACGACGAGCGTGATCTAGCTCTACCGCCGAACAGTGCCCTGGAGGCCGCACCCGCATCGGCTTCGACCCTTAATTCGGAGCCAACTGCGCCGATCGAGGATGGGTGGTTGGACGCCGCCTCGGGGGCTGCGATTCCAATGGCGATCGAGCAAAACACCAGCCCCGCACTCCGCGAGACTCGTGACCCCAAGGAGCCGGACTCCTCTCCGGACTCCGAACCCTCCGCGCCCTTAGCGATCGAATCCGATCGGGCGCCGATCATGGAGTTTACTGCCATGGACATCTTTCAGCACTCGCCTTTCGGTGATATTCTGAAGACACTAAAGTCTCTCGCTTTATCAGGAGAGCCCTGGCCGGACTACGGTCAGCAAGGTTGGGATACGGACGATGAAGAAATTCAAAGCCCACCCACCACCCACTTTGTAGACACTGTCGACGATTTAACCGACATGCTCGACTTCGACTCCGAAGACATCGATGGTATGGACGCCGATGAAGGAGACGATGAAGAACCAGCGCATGTTGGGCCCTGGAAAGTCACCTCGTCACATGACGTATACATGGTGGACGCACCAAAAGATGACGACAAGGAGCGGAAGGACGCACCGAAGGCTTGTTCCCTCGAGAAGCAGTCAAAGTGGCGACGCAAGCGCTGCCCCAAATCCCGCTTTGACAGAAATAACGATCACACAGACCCAGCGCTGGAGCAGGTCGAACCACTGCCGAACAACGGCAATTCGGATAATCAAACCAAACAAACAAATTCTATCAAGGATAATGGTCCAGATGACATAACGCCGGACAGGCACCCGGAGCAGCAGAACGCCCGTAAAAGGCTTGTTGCCACCGCGAGGAGTCTTAAAAAGCAGAAGCAAAGGCTCAAGGCTGCGCAAGACACACTCCAAATCAGATGGAGTAAAATACTCAACACAGCAGCGAGGTACGGCGACAATCGCCCCTCCAAGAGCTACCCAAAGCGGAAGCTGCTACCTGAATTCGATGAGGAGGCCTCAGACCCCCCCACAACCAAATATCAAAGCAGCCATCTAGCCGGATAGACGACCCCTCTACCAACACAGAGCGGCATACAACGCCACTCACAATACAACACGCGACCCATGTGAGGGCTCGCACCCAAAGGACGGCGCAACAAGATCCATCTATAGACCATGCAAGCGCGCCCCAGCATACAATGCAACACAACAAACATCCGAACAACGCGGTACACCCAGTTACATGGGTGCTGCACACCCCCTATGTTTCACCGATGAGGTGCTGGACTATGAATTTCCAGAGGGATTCAAACCCGTAAACAAAGAGACATACGACGGAACAACAGACCCTGGGGTCTGGATTGAGGACTACATCCTTCATATCCATATGGCTCGAGGAGATGATCTCCACGCCATCAAGTACTTACCCCTCAAGCTCAAAGGGCCGACTCATCACTGGCTTAAAGGCCTCCCCGAAAGCTCCATTGGAAGTTGGGAAGAGCTCGAAGACGCCTTTTGGGCAAATTTCAAGGGACTTATGTCCGACCCCCGGATGCGGACGATTTGAGTCATATAACTCAACAGCCCGGAGAGTCAGCCCGAAAGCTTTGGAATAGGTTTCTTACTAAAAAGAACCAGATTGTCGACTGTCCGGACGCCGAAGCCTTGGCAGCTTTTAAGCATAGCGTCCGTGACGAATGGCTCGCCAGACACCTCGGCCAAAATAAGCCGAGAACGATGGCCGCATTAACAAGCCTCATGACCTGCTTTTGCGCGGGTGAGGATAGTTGGGTAGCCAGATGCAGCACCAGCGACCCTAGTACATCTGAAGTTAGAGATGGAAACAGGAAATCACGGCGCAACAGCAATAACAAACGCCAAAATAAAGAAGACAACACGAAGGGCACGACAGTAAATGCCGGATTCAAAAGCTCTCGGCCAGGTCAGCAAAAGCCACCCTCTAAAGGCACCAGGGATGAACTGTCCAGCCTCAACAAAATTCTGGACCAAGTATGTCAGATCCATAGTACCCCTGGTAAACCTGCTAATCATACCCATAGAGAATGTTGGGTCTTCAAGCAGTCCGACAAGCTCAACACCGTACACAAGGGGGAGGATACACCAAGTACAGACGAGGACGAGCCTCCCAAGCAAGACACTGGGGAACAAAAGAAATTTCCACCAGAAGTCAAAACAGTAAATGTGTTACACGTGATCAAGGGAAAAAACAACGCGACACTCCCAGGAAAATATACCCAAGTGCCTGTTACCACGAAGTCCTGCCACTGGTCGTCTCAACCGATCACTTTCGACCATCGCGATTACTCAGCAAGTATCCGACGCGCAGGATGGGCTGCCCTGGTATTAGACCCAGTAATTGGCGGATATCACTTCACACGAGTCTTGATGGACGGTGACAGCAATCTAAACCTAATATATCAGGATACAATCCGCGGGATGGGGTTAGACCGAACAAAAATTCGCCATAGCAATACTACCTTTAAAGGAGTAACGCTAGGCCCAGGGGCTCGTTGTACGGGTTCCCTCCTACTACAAGTTATATTCGGCTCCCCCGATAACTTCCGTCGCGAGCATTTAACCTTCCACATCACTCCATTCCAAAGTGGCTATCAAGCACTGCTCGGACGCAAAGCTTTCGCCCGCTTTAATGCAATACCACACTACGCCTCCATCACACTCAAGATGCCCCGTCCACGTGGCATCATTTCAGTGAACGGAAATATCAAGCGATCTCTGCGCGCCGAAGAGAGTGCGTCTGCCCTGGCAGCCACAAACTAAAGGCGGCCGGACCAGCGAAAGCATCCAATAGGTCGTCAAGACCTCAGACACAACTAATCAAGTCCGGCGCCGCTATTTATACCGAATAAGTGGTCACACCACTATTTGTCAATACAAGGGGCTCAACGCGCGCAGACAAGTGGCAATTTTTTCTCATCTTGAATTATACATGGTTTCTTTAAAAACTATCTTTTTGCACGACAACTTTTTCACCTAAATTCCTCTCTTTTACAGACGATCATCGTGCTACACCCGTCCAGGATACGGCACAACGGAGACACAGGCGCACACGTGCAGCAGGGACCCGCTCCAAGGATTCTTTTTAGATTAAGATCCTGCGTAAACCTTTTTTACTGTCTCTTGTTGATACATATCCACCGTTGAGAAGGATGCTGACGTCTTGGCATGTGGCCACGCCAGAACAATGCACATACCTGGACACAAGGGGCTTCTTACAAAGGCCATTATTCAGGCCCGGTTTATACCACAAAGACCGAATACCTTAGGGAGTGTTCGGCGTCGCAAGTTTGGCCTTATATGCATCAGCTCCGAATCATTGTCTTTGGTCAAATGTTGGGTTTGCCCGGCTCCTGTGTTTCGGTGCCTTACGTTCCGCTTTACCGGCTAAGGTCGCACCAGGAGAACTACTGCGATTGTGCCCTGGTTCATCCGGATGAGCACCTCAGTAGAGAAAGCCGAAAACTGACTGTCATGATATAGCGTGAGACTGGTCAACCACTCGATGACCTGTTGGAATGTTAGAATTCCTCCGCCTTAACGAAGGGCCGTTTTCCGGCCAGGCATGTACGCACCCCGGGATCGGGAGAGTGCGGAGCCACCAGGGGCTATCTAGTAGCCCCACTGTCAAACTCCTATGGCTAAGTGAAAGTGCTAAAGCATTATAGTCCGGTTGCCTCGCTCGCTCCGCAATCACCTCCTTAAATAGGACCAAGACGTTGGGTTAAGTGTGAACGCATGTTTTTTTAGCACCTCTGCATTATATGCGTGGGGGTTGAAGCCGACGGCTGCAATCTTTCAGGTTATACACATGTATACATAAACAGCCGCCCAGGAGGCATCATATTACTTTCAGGCAAAAGTATAAAAATAGCCTTATAAAAATTTATAAAAGCATTTCGCTTACAATGAGATTACATATCACTCAGACATAATATTTTTTGAGCACTGGGTCTCTATCAAACGAGCACCCTCAAGAACTTCTTCAAAGTAGTGCTCAGCAGCCATTCGACCTATGGCCGAATCCCGCGCTGCAACAGTGGTAGCATCCATCTCCGCCCAGTATGCTTTAACACGGGCAAAGGCCATCCATGAGCCCTCTATGCACACCGACCTCTTCATCGCATTAATGCGCGGCACCACGTCAACGAGCTGCTGCACCAAGCTAAAATAGCTGTTCGGTTTTGGCCTTTCTGGCCATAGCTGATCCATAACAGACCTCATGGCGAGTCCGGACAACCTATTCAGTTCGGCCCATTCGGCTAATTGGTCAGTCAATGAAAACGGATGCTCGGGAGAATGGAATTGTGTCCAAAACAGCTGGTCCACTTCACGGTCCGTCTGACCCTAGAAGTACTTGGCCGCATCGGCAGCGCTCGCCGCCAAATCCATATATATATCCTCCGAACTCCACAGCCGATCCAGAGAGGCATACCGTGGATCTCTGAACTTCCTCCGCAACATAAAGGATTTCCCAGCTACAATATCCCCGGCTTCCCGCAGCTCCTCCTTCTTCGCCCTCATAGCAGAGCGGATGTCTTTTCTCGTCACAGCAGCCTTCTCAAGGTCCGATGCCTTCACTAGGTTTTCCTTTTCAAGAACCCGGCAACGGTCGGCGGCGGCTTTTAATTCTATGGCCATCTTGGCCATCTTATCTCAGCTCTCGCCATGCGCGGCCTTCTCGGTTTTCAACTCTTCGGCCGCCTTCAAAGCAGCCGCATTACTAAACCTCGCTTGTTCCTTGGCTCGGGCAAGTTCTGCCCGCAAGGCTTCAACAGTTGCAGCTCCATCTGCAGTCACAACATATTAAAGATACTGGCATCACGCTGCTCTTACTATGTGGCGTTTACCAGATAATGACACTTACCCTATGCCTCGTCAAGCCTTTTGTTAACAAGCTCGATGTCGGCATCTGCCGCATCCAACTGCTGTTTTAAATGGGCAAACTCGCTAGTCCGGCTAGCCACCGGAGCTTCCATCACCTGCACATAGAGGCAGCATGGTTATTACTTGGGAATATGATCCTCTGTTCGTCGTCGTTTCCGACGACAACCAGAGTCTCAGGGGCTACTATCTACACAGGGCACACCTAGCATGTGCAGGACTATCATACATTATTTTACGTACCTCAAAGCCTGTCAATAGACTCATAAAAGCTTCATGCAATCCGCTTTCGGCGGACGAGATTCTCTCCATCACCGTATTCATCAGCACACGGTGTTCATCTGAGATGGCCGCTTGCCCCACCAACTCCCTCAGAACATCCGATCACACACCAGATGGTGCCGGACTCTTTTGTCCGCTCTCTCCGGGAGCCGGACACTTGGAGCTTCGGGGGTCAATGGGATTATCTTCTGGCCTCACCGGACTCGGAGAGGCCCTCCGTGACGACACTTCAGGGTCCCCCGCTTCTGGAACGGAGGAGTCCGAAGGAGGCGTTTCGCTCTCTATCATCTCTGGAAGAAGATCCCCTGAAGACGAGCTCATTTGAGAGGGGCTAAGGCCCGAACTGCAAAGATATATGCGGTGGTTATTTTCTCAGAAGAAAAAGATGGCATACCTGTACTATTAAAGTATTTCGGGTCACTTATGACTCGCTGGAGAATTGATCCCCCCGCGGACTTTGTGCGGCAAAGGCACCCCTCAAGGTAGGACCCTCTATGGGAGACTTCTTCTCCCGTCTGGGAGCTTCGGCTTCCAAATCCCCGGGCACAGTCCTTTTCCTCCTCCGGTCGTCTTCCTTCATGGTGACGCTCGCTCCCTCGGTTAGAATGGGCAGCGTTGGGGGCCCGTGTCCGCCTGTATTATCCTCCCAGTATCTTCCTTCAAGGGCTCCAGGTAGGGTGCGACCTGGAGCATCTTTTCCAATACCGGATTGTCCAAACCCTCAGGGAGGGGGGCCGAACACCGAATCAACTTCGCCTTTGTTAGCCAGTCCTGGTCAAAAAGCAAACTCTCAGATATAACTTCGTAACAAATGAGAGATAGTATGTTCGGCCGGAAGATTCCTTACCTGTTCGGCGGCGCGGTTACTGCTCAGGCCCACGTCCTCAGTGATTTCCGGACACTCTACCTGAGGTCCGAAGAATGACTTGTACATCTCCTCGTGCGTCAGGCCGAGGAAATTTTGGATGACACGCGGTCCCTCGGGATTGAACTCCCACAAGCGAAGGGCCCGGCGTTTGCAAGGCTGGACTTGACGAACCAGCATAACTTGTATTACCGCAACAAAACTAAAATCTCCATTGAAGAGATCTCAAATGCGGCTTTGCAGTATAGGCACGTCCTTGGCTGGACCCCAGCTCAGACCTCTGCTGATCCATGACATCAGTTGTGGTGGAGGGAACGAGCGGAAAACAGGGGCGGCCGCCCACTTGGCACTTCTAGGATCCGTGATGTAGAACCACTCATGTTGCCACAATTTAGACACCTCTAGAATGGAACCTTTGGGCCATGGAGCTCCCGTCATCTTGCATATTGAGGCACCTCCACATGCTGCATGTTGCCCCTCGATCATCTTCGACTTTACTTCAAAGGTCTTGAGCCACAAGCCAAAGTGAGGGGTAACCCGGAGGAAGGCCTCACACATGACAATAAATGTCGTGATATGAAGAAAGGAGTCCGGAGCTAGATCATGAAAGTCTAGCCTGTAATAAAACATCAAACCCCTGACGAAAGGATCCAGAGCAAGGCCTAGACCTCGGAGGAAGTGCGAGACGAACACGACGCTCTCGTTGGGTTTGGGGGAGGGGACGGCCTGCCCTCGGGCAGGCAGCCGATGCACAACCTCGGCAGTCAGGTATATGGCCTCCCTCAACTTTTTGATGTCTTCTTCCATGACGGAGGAAGGCACCCATCGGCCTTGAAGGCTAGATCCGGACATGATTGAAGGTTCGGAGCACCTGACCTGAACTTTGGGTGTTTTGAGCTTGAGGTGGGGGAAGGATTCGATTGAGCACGGGAGGGAAAAAATAAAAGCCTTGTCCCTTTATAAAGAGGGTGAATATCAAGCGTCCTCTCTGTGGCCGTTTGGACTTGCCTATAGTCTAGGAGTCCTAGAAGCGGTTGGGTTACCCACGCCCGTATTGATGAGAATCCCGGAATAAGGGGACACGATCTCTTCTTTAACATGACATGCCAAGGAAACCACCTCGCATGACGCGCTAAGGTGGGATAATAAAACGATTCGAATAAAGGCTTGGCCGTGGTGCGATGTCGCACTACGGAATACGTCAACAGATTAGATTTGTGTAAATATAAATCTCTCTATGGCCATATGTGGAAACTTATTTTGCAGAGCCGGACACTATCTTTGTGTTCAAAATCTTCTATGAAGTACTTGGAGGAGGAACCCGCCTTGCAATGCCGAAGACAATCTGCGCGCCGGACTCGTCGTCATTGAAGCCTGGTTCAGGGGCTACTGAGGGAGTCTTGGATTAGGGGGTGTCCGGATGGCCGGACTATACCTTCAGCCGGACTCCTGGACTATGAAGATACAAGATTGAAGACTTCGTCCCGTGTCCGGAAGGGACTTTCCTTGGCGTGGAAGGCAAGCTTGGCGATACGGATATGTAGTTCTCCTACCATTGTAACCGACTTTGTGTAACCCTAACCCTCTCCGGTGTCTATATAAACCGGAGGGCTTTAGTCCGTAGGACAACATATAGAAAAACAATCATACCATAGGCTAGCTTCTAGGGTTTAGCCTCTCCGATCTCGTGGTAGATCTACTCTTGTACTACCCATATCATCAATATTAATCAAGCAGGACATAGGGTTTTACCTCCATCAAGAGGGCCCGAACCTGGGTAAAACTTTGTGTCCCTTGCCTCCTGTTACCATCCGGCCTAGACGCACAGTTCGGGACCCCCTACACAAGATCCGCCGGCTTTGACACCGACAGGTACGTTAAGCACGCAGGAGGAAATTCATTTTAAGTAGACGCGGGAAAGCAAACACCACTGGGCCAGGCCTGAGCAGCTCGGGGATGATGCAGCCCGAGGGGCGCCCCCGACAAGGTAAGTAAAGAGCATAAGAAAAATAGATACATGCCATAGGGACGGACCCACGTGGCCTGGGAATGATGCGGCCCTGTGGGCGCTCCCAGCTAAAAACGGAACTTAGAAAGATGTCACCTGGTGCCGTTGAAGATGGAGTGATGTTGAAGAAGCGGGAGATGCGCGATGAACACGTCGATCCTTACGAGCCCCCAGGCCCAGGAGCCTCGGGAGGCTCCGGGGGCACTGGTGGGTTTCTGAGGGCCTTCTCCATCTCCGCCAGGACCGCACCATGCCTGACCTCCTGAGCCTCCAGAATGCTCCTTAGCAGGCGCTGATGAGCGGCGACCGTGTTCAGCAGGCCGAATGGCATGCAAACGTAACTGTGAGGTGGACCCTCGCAACGCCCCGCGCGCGAAGGCCAGAGGCGCTCCTGAGGCGCGGCTCGGTTGAGCCCTGGCATGTCATTACAGACGCGCAGCCCACCATCCTCGCTTGGATGTGGGGCTATGGTGGGCAAACGGCGGCTGCCGCGCATGACTCTCGACTCCTGTAGCTCCTGGGTGTTCCTTGCGATGAACTCCTGTGGGTTTGGTCTTCCTTGCCTTGTACCTTCCTGAGGGAAACGTGCCTGGAAGCACCCCTCCAAGTGGTGCCCGAGCGCCTCCCTCGCGGCCTCAGCAAGGTCGGTGGCTCTCCAAGAAAGAGCCCCCGAGCCCTGCCTGAGGAGGGCGCCGGGCGCACCTTCCTATGCGAGAGAGGGTGGCACTCCCTGATTGGGCGCAGATCCTGACCCAACACCTCCGGAGGCGCCTGCCTCCTGATGGCTACGGCCAGGAAAAACCTTCTTCTTCTTAAGGGTCGCCTCGGGAAGTCTTCCGTTTCTGTGGTCCGGGTCTTCGATTGCTGCTGCTTGGAACGCGCGCTCAAGTGAACACACTGCGTCCCTTTCTTTTCAGGGTACGGTGATGACTCCACCGCTTCCTGGCATCTTGAGGACATTGTATCCATGGTGAGTCACTGCCATGAACTTGGCCAGGGCTGGGTACCCAAGGATGGCGTTGTATGGTAGACGGATGTGGGCGACGTCGAAGTCGATGAGCTCGGTGCGGTAGTTGTTACGCTGCCCCAAGGTGACTGGAAGGCGAACCTGCCCTATCGGAATAGTGGAACCATCAGTGACTCCTGAGAAGGGCTTGGTTAGCTGAAGCTGATGGTACGGCACTTGGAGATTGTCGAACGTCTCGACGGACAGGACGTTGAGTCCTGCTCCGCCATCAATGAGGGTCCTGGTGACCTGCACGTTGCTGATGACTGGGGAGCAAAGCATCGGGAGGACTCCGGCCGTTGCCGCACACTTGAGCTGATCCGCTGAGCTGAACGTGATAGCGCACGCAGACCACCTGAGAGGGTGTGTGGCCTCAAGCTTGGGAAGGACTGCATTCACCTCGCGAGCAAACTGCTTGAAGATGCGCTGTGAGGCTGGGGCCTGCGCGCCACCCAAGATTCAAGCGATTGCGCGTGGCTCCTGGAAGCCCCCAGCCCCCTCGTCTTGATGTTGGTCTTTGTTCCTCCTTGGCGGTGGTGGCAGAGGAGGAAGGCCTACGTTGCCGTGCGGGCGATCCTCACGAGGGTGACTGAGGGAGTCCTGGATTAGGGGGTGTCTGGATAGCCGGACTATACCTTCGGCCGGACTCCTGGACTATGAAGATACAAGATTGAAGACTTTGTCCCGTGTTCGGAAGGGACTTTCCTTGGCGTGGAAGGCAAGCTTGGCGATACAGATCTGTAGATTTCCTACCATTGTAACCGACTCTGTGTAACCCTAGCCCTCTCCGGTGTCTATATAAACCGGATGGTTTTAGTCCGTACGAACAACAATCATACCATAGGCTAGCTTCTAGGGTTTAGCCTCCTTGATCTCGTGGTAGATCTATTCTTGTACTACCCATATCATCAATATTAATCAAGCAGGATGTAGGGTTTTACCTCCATCAAGAGGGCCCGAACCTGGGTAAAACATTGTGTCCCCTACCTCCTGTTACCATCCGCCTAGACGCACAGTTCGGGACCCCCTACCCGAGATCCGCCAGTTTTGACACCGACATTGGTGCTTTCATTGAGAGTTCCTCTGTGACATCGCCATTAGGAAGGATGCCTCATCCCGTCTTTAAAGACGGCACCATTGCTAAGGGAGCTTTGGCTGTCGGCCAGACTCTCAGGCTAGGTGGTTTCCTTATGACCGCCCGTTCGGCTGCTGCGCAGACGATGACCTCTCAGGTCATCGAAAGCAATCTTCATGTCAGCTCAGAATTCGCCGAGCAGCTAGATGCAATGGAGCTCTCTTCCCTAAACGAGCTCTTGGATCGCTTCGCCGCCCTGGGAGTCGCTACGGATTACGACCAGATTGGGCCTAAACCCGATTTGAGAGAGATTAACTCTCCCCAGGTCATCCATCACGTTGCCGTGGTAGAGGGACAGTGCGGTGACCCTTCATCTATCTTAAGGACTAGCTATGTCCGTATTCCCGATCCCTCCAAGCCGGATACCCGCGGAGGGGAGGACATCACTCAAGACCTGAACTTAAAGTCGAGTGACGGGCTAGATTCATTGGATAGCATCCAAGAATCCAAACTTTCGAGTTCGGAAACTCCTTGGCCCCTGGGTCTCAGATTGGGTGAGGTTTCGGATTTGATTCCACCCACCCAGTCATACATAAGCGATCTATCTCAAATTAGGCAAGAGCCCGAAGAAACAGTACATCATTACTGGGCCAGATTCCTCCTGGTTATGAACAGGATAAAGGACTGCCGCGAGGAAGACGCAATTTCATCCTTCTACAATAATTCAATGGACAAGGGAATCCTCAACGCCATAAGTCGCCGTGATATTACACGCTTCGCTGACTTGGCATCCATAGTACGAAAGTACTGTGCGATGGAAAGCGCCTGGAAAACTGAAATAAAATTTTGGGACAATCCGGCCTTGAATACAAACCCACTCCGAAATAAAAGGGTGCATCATCGCCAGACACCCGGGTTCAATACCAAAAAGCAAAAGCCCTCTACAGGGCACGGAACCGTGCTGGAAGGATGGCTTAATGGACCCTGTAAAATTCACAGTGCAAAGGGCGCCACACCAACTCATAGCCTTAGAGCATGTTGGATACTCCGACAGGTGGCGAAAATTGGCGAAGATCTTCTAATTCCAGAAGCCACAGAAAGCCACCCCAGAGACACCAGTACGGTATCAACAGTCTTCGAGACTTTCGCATCAAATAATATGCAAAAAAGAACACTCCACAGCCTTGCCGAAGTCTACCAAGTAGCAACAATAAACCCACGGAGTGACATGGCTATTACTTTTAATGCCAGTGATGAACCTAAATTCCGAACAGCCCGAGCACCAGCCGCATTGGTCCTCAGTCCAATAGTGGACGACTTTCGTCTTACCAAGGTACTCATGGATGGCGGCAGCGGATTGAACCTCATTTATGAGCAAACCCTTCAAAAAATGGAAATAGACTGGAACCGCATTGAGCGAAGCAGCACAACCTTTAGAGGAATAATCCCCAGTCGGGAAGCGCACTGTACAGGAAAAATCACACTAGATGTGGTGTTCGGCACGCCAGATAATTACAAGTCCGAAGAGGTCACGTTCCAAGTGGCCCCGTTCAGTAGCGGATATCACGCTCTGCTAGGGCGGGAAGCATTTACAATCTTCCAAGCAATACCCCATTACGGGTACATGAAGCTCAAGATGCCCGGGCCTAACGGAATCAACACTCTCACTAGTGATCCGGACATGGCACTTCGCGCCGAAAAGAAGACAGCTGCACTGGCCCTCGAGGCGCTATCCGAAGCCCTAGCGGCTGAGGAACTGACTGCGCTGCGCTCCACGGTGAATAGGGACGATGTGATACTCGACAAAAGATCCAAGTCCACCTCCTTTAAACCGGCGGACGAAATAGTCAAATTCCAGGTCCATCCAACGGACCCCAATAAAACAGCTTCCATCGGAGCACGGTTAAACCCTGATGTAGACGCCGCACTGCGAGAGTTCCTACGAGAGAACTGGGACATTTTCGCCTGGCACCCTTCAGACATGCCAGGAATCCCACGCAGGCTGGCCGAACACAGCCTAAATATCCTAAAAGGATTCAAGCCAGTCAAACAGGCTCTTCGGCATTTTTCCGAACCTAAGAGACAGGCCATGGGAGAGGAACTAGCCAAGCTACTGGAGGCCGGATTCATCAAAGATATAAAACACCCGGATTGGCTAGCAAACCTGCTGATGGTACCAAAGAAGGACAAATCCTAGCGCCTGTGCGTTGATTTTAAAGACCTTAACAAGGCTTGCCCAAAGGATCCCTTCCCTCTCCCCCGCATCGATCAAATTATCAACGCTACCGCAGGACACGATTCGTTGTGTTTCCTCGATGCATACTCCGGCTACCATCAAATAAAGATGGCAGAGTCAGACCAAGCCGCAACGGCATTCATCACACCATACGGCCCATTTTGCTTCAACACAATGCCCTTTGGGCTCAAAAACACCGGCGCAACATATCAGCGCAGACATGTCTGGCAAACCAGTTCGGCAAAACAGTGGAGGCATACGTAGATGATGTGGTCGTTAGAACAAGACATGTCGAATCTCTAGTAGACGACTTGAGGCTAACATTCGGTAACCTCTGAACATACGACATCAAGCTCAATCCGGAAAAATGCGTTTTCGGCGTTCCAGCCGGAAAGCTCTTGGGCTTCATTGTATCCGGTAGAGGAATTGAAGCAAATCCAGCCAAGATCCGAGCTCTGTCACAATTGGATATCTCGAAGGACCTCAAACAAATACAAAAATTAATCGGATGCGTGGCGGCTCTAAGCCGCTTTATCTCCTGCTTGGGAGAAAAGGCCCTACCCCTTTATCGCCTCCTTCGGCGCACCGAACACTTCGAGTGGACGGATGCAGCCACGGCCGGACTCGACGAAATAAAATCCATCTTGGCAACAAACCCAGTCCTGGCCGCGCCAAACATTGGCGAACCAATGCTATTATACATTGCAGCAACCCATCAGGTTGTAAGCGCAGGGCTCGTTGTCGAACGAGAAACGGACGGACACAAATTCCCCCTTCAAAAGTACCCGCATTATCAAAATATTGCGTACGCGGTATTTATGGCATCCCGGAAGCTACGCCACTAGTTTCAAGAGTGTTCAATAATAGTAGCCTCGGAAGTGCCACTTAACAATATTATAAACAACCGCGACGCGACGGGCCGGATTGCAAAATGGGCCATTGAGCTCCTCCCGTTCGACATAACTTACAAGCCACGGCGAGCTATCAAGTCGCAAGTTTTGGCTGACTTCATCGCAGAATGGACGGAGGCCGAACTCCCTAAAGAGTACGACACATATTCAAACTGGGTCATGCACTTCGACGGCTCCAAAATGTTGTCCGGTCTAGGGGCTGGCGTCGTTTTGACGTCCCCCACAGGAGACACAGTTCAATACGTACTCCAGATAATGTACACAAACTCCAACAATGCAGCCGAATGGCCCTTTTACATGGTCTCCGGATGGCAGTATCCATGGGCATTCAACGCCTAGAGGTGCGCGGGGACTCGAACCTCGCAATATCCCAAATAAATGGAGACTTTGATGCCAAGGATCCAAAAATGGCAGCTTATCGCAACGCCGTCCTAAAAATGTCAGCTCGGTTCGAAGGGCTCAAATTTCACCATATAGGCTGGGAAAATAATCAGGCGGCAGATGTCCTGGCACGCATCGGCGCAAAACGCGATGTAGTCCCCCCAACATCTTCTTGGAAAGGCTGTTCAAGCCATCCATAGTATGGGAAGGGGAACCCGGCAATAACAGCCCGGACCAAACCGCACTGCCCGACACCGAACACTCTGACATAATTGGAGGCTCTGCCAATGAAATAACACCTTTAGCCCACGTAATAATGTCTGTCATCGCCCCGTGGACAGAACCATTCCTCGCCTACCTTACTAGGCAGGAACTCCCCGAGGACCAAAATGAGGCACACTGCATAGTGCGGCGATCTAAAGCCTATAAAGTCCATGAGGGAGAGCTTTATAAGAAAAGCGCTACCGGAGTCCTTCAAAGGTGCATCTCCGAAGAGGAAGGGCGGAACCTCCTGGCTGAAATTCATGCCGGACTCGGTGGTCATCACGCTGTAGTTCAGTCCCTTGTAAGCAAGGCCTTCCGTACAGGCTTTTATTGGCCGACGGCCCGGGCAGATGCCCAGGACTTAGTCCAACGATGCGTCGGTTGCCAGCTTTTTGTAAACCAAAGCCATATGCCACCCACCGCCCTCCAAACTATCCCCATCACTTGGCCCTTCGCGGTCTGGGGGCTTGACATGGTTGGACCCCTTAAAGGCGGAACCCACAAGAAAAAATACCTACTGGTCATGGTGGACAAGTTCACCAAATGGATAGAAGCCCAGCCTGTTAAGATGGCCGAATCCGGACCGGTGATAGACTTTATATCTGGGGTTGTACACCATTACGGCGTCCCCCACAACATCATCACTGATAACGGCACAAACTTTACGGCCGATGAGGTAAAACTCTGGTGCAAAAACATGGGCATCAAGCTCGATTATGCTTCCGTCTATCACCCACAAACTAGCGGCCAGGTCGAACGTGCAAATGGTCTTATCATGAGCGGCATCAAACCCAGATTAGTGCGGTCCCTTAAGGAATGTAATACGCACTGGGTAGAGGAGCTCGACTCCATACTCTGGGGGCTGCGGACCACGCCGAATCGCATCACCGGATACACACCATTCTTCATGGTGTACGGCAGAGGCAGTTTTGCCCTGCGACATAATTCATGACTCACCTCGAGTGCGCATGTACGAAGAAAGAGAAGCCGAGCTCGATCGGCAGGACAGTTTGGACGCCTTGGAGGAAGAGCGTGACGTGGCAAAAGCCCGTTCCGCATTCTATCAACAGCAGGCTCGAAGATACCAAAGCAGAGAAGTACGGGCCAAAAATTACAATGTTGGTGAATTAGTTCTACGCCTGCCGGACAAGAAAAAGGACAAACTCAAGCCCAAGTGGGAAGGTCCCTTCATAATTGACCAAGTCCTGACTGGTGGAGCGTACCGCCTGCGAGATACATCGGATAACCGACTCGAGCCGAACCCATGGAACGCAGCCCGTCTCCGAAGATTCTATGCCTAGCACCGGACTCTGTGTTCGTCTCCTTCCTCTGTCCATTTTTTTATATACTTTCTGTCTTACATTTCTCTCCTTCTCCTCTCTCTCTCTCTCTCTCTCTTATAGCCTTTAAAGGCTCATACAGTGATGCGCTATCCGCGCTCATTAAACCTGGGGGCTTCCTTAAACAGAAGCTTATTTATACGGGCTTCATGCCCAACACATGTGTCACACTTCCGCATGTACCTTTTATTCACCATTATATGCATCGATATTACTTAAGTTTTGGCCAAGCTGGGTTGCCTGGCTCCTGTGCTTACCCCTACGTTCCCGATTTTTCGGCTAGGTGGTAAAGGGAGCACCTCTGCGATTGTTACTGCCGGGTCAGCCGGATGTGTACCCCAGACTGGGTGAAGCCGAAAGCTAGCGTTCTTAAGGGAATATTCGGTCGGTGAACTAAAGATGATCTTTTTTTCACTTATTTATCTATACGCCCCCAGATGTTTTTCCTGCGTCTCTTTTCGCAGAATGGACATGCACTTTAGGGCATGCCTCCCAGGGAAAGGAACCCCTAACGAAACTATTCTCCCTGGAAGATGTTTCTTACTAACCATGTAATATAACATAACTAGTTGGGCACTTGTCTGTTCAAGCACTAATGACCCCTACACCTGGTCTCCATGCATACCCCGGTTCTTATATAACCGCGAGGGTATTCAGACACACTCCGGACCGTCAGGTCCCGAGGTTGAAGCGAAAAGGTCGGCCATGACAAACGACCTACAATCCGGCTAGAAGGCATTACACATGTCAATTATAATTACATAGTCAATCTGACTGATTGTATTCCTCTTCAATACCATCTAACAGGCTGTCTAGTTTACAGTCCTGTTGAGAATACTTTGCGGCCAATTCTACTTGGCCGTATACTAAGCTCATAGGGATCTCCTTCCCATTGGGCCCCACGGGTCCGACCTCGGCCATGTGGTTTGGGTCAGCCTTCGTGTACCGCGTCTTCACCATGGCCCAGGCCTCCCTTGCGCCTTGACGGCAGGCCGACATCTTCCACAATCGGAAGCGCCGCCGCGCTCCCTTCAGCTTCTCTACAAGCTCTCCAAGGCCTTCGGGCATGGAGACGGATGGCCACAAGACCTGGGCGATGCTTTGCATCACCTGCCGAACTCGCTCGTGCAGTTGTGAGAGCTCGAGAAGAAGGTCACCCATAGAACCGGGCATTTCCTTTGTAGGACGACCTGTTAGCATACCTACAGACATTACTCTGTTTGTCGACTTCCTCGCCGAACTCTTTTTTCAAAGTTCGTTTAAGCACTTACTATATATGCCGCGTCGAAGCCGCTGATTCTCCTTCACGGAGTCCAACAGCTGGGCACGAACATCCTTCAGTTCAACGCCCAGCTTGGTGTTGGCATCTTGGAGATCGTTCTTCTTCCGCCTCACCTTTGTCAGCACGCTCTCACTAGCCTTCAGCTGGCGTCGTAGTTGTTGCTCTTCCGGATTTAATCCGGCGCCATCTACAATTTCATTTGTCAGATTTGCACCCACGCTGCACTTCGCAAAATACTTATCTTTCGAAGCAAATATTACCAGAGGGGGTCTCCTTGGGCTCCCCTGCCGCGGCTAGTGCGGCCTCAAGTTGGGCTTTGCACTCTTCCAGCTCTTGGGACAGTAGGGTATTCTTTTCTGTAAGAACATGCATAACAAATGATCCTTAAATCAGTTATTCTAACTGTTTCAAGTCTCGGGGGCTACTGGTATATATATAATTACCAAAATTTTCTTACCCGTATGTCTTTTACATATTGCTCCGTGGCTCTGGCTAGACCATTTTGAGCGGCACGGAGGAACGCATCTCCTGAATTGAAGCCATCCAATGCCTCTTGGGAGAATCGAGCATCGCGAAGAACTGTCCGGTGATGCCTGTGGTTCATGGCACTCTCCACCTTGGAATTGGTGGCAGACAGCCTGTCCGCATCCTCTGTCGGAGGAGCGTCCGGTGCGCACCTCGTGTTCGCCTCCGCTTCCGGACCAGGCTTTGGAGCCTGGCTGGTGGAGGCGTGATTGGCAACGTCTCCGGATATAGTTCGGCGAGGTCTCTTCATCCTGAAGAGAGCACGAGCGTTAGTATGCCTTGAAGGAATAACACCTGGGAATAAGATGGCACGCTATACCTTTGCACCGGCGTCTCAGTCCGGACCGCACTTCTTTTCAGCCCGCGGGGCCTTGCCGCCCCTCGTTGGCTAGTCGCCGCAGGCTCGGCCTCCCGTCTCAAGGACCTCCCCTGTAAAACACGGTTGTCATACGGCAATCGAAAACACGCGAGGATAGATCCCTTTTCAAAGTGCTGGGACTTCGGTCTCAGTTACCCGTGAGGCTGGGAGTAGCCCTGGGTAATCGGCCGTAATGGCCACCAAGGCGTTGTCCTTGCTCAATTGATGAAACACCCCATCAATCAACTCCACAGATAAGTCCGGATCCTCTTGAGAGGCCGGGTCGAGGAACCGTCCTGGATCCTCGGGTTGCGGAGGAGGTCTGTTTATTTCTTTAACAGCCTGGCGCAGTTCCTGTGTTGAAGTCGTTAGACTTAATATTTAACAATGGGAATAAAAAACAGATGGGCAAGTCAGGTTGACGCAGAGAAATTCCTCCTCTTCTCCCTTGTACAAAGTGGACAAGATCTTTATTAGAGCGGCAGCCGAATCCGGCCCCTTACGGCCGTGGCGGGTGGCGTCGTCCTCCCCGTTGAAGTCCCACATGGGGCGGCCTCTATACTGAAGCGGCTGCACCCCTCGCATGATGCATGCGGCCATGACCCCGATCATGGTAAGTCCAGAATGAGCTAACAATCTTATCCCGCCCATCAAGTAAAGAACGTCCTTGTCCCTTTCCCTTTGAGGGCTCCATGGACGCCAGCTGAGGCGCTTCTTTAGGGGAGCACTGTTGAAGTCAGGGAGGCCGATCCGGACAGGATCCGGCAGCGGTACGTCCTCTATATAAAACCATTCTGAAGGCCAGTCTTCGGACGCCTTCTTTGGGGTTCCGGATAGATATCCGGTCCCGGTGATGCGCCACACTTCGGTTCTGCCCACTTGATATATTGACCCCTTCTTAGAACGGGGCACAAGGCAGAATAGCCTTTTCCACAGCGTGAAATGAGCCTCGCAGCCCAAAAACAGCTCGCAAAGGGCTACGAAGCCCGCAATATGCAATATGGAGGCAGGCGTGAGGTTGTGCAGCTGGAGGCCATAGAACTCCGGGAGCCCCCGGAGAAACGGATGAATTGGAAATCCGAGCCCTCTTATTAAGTAAGGGACAAGGCATACCCGCTCTCCTTTGGAGGGATTGGGGGCGCTCTCCGCCATTATAGGTGGCAAGTCCGGCTCGAACCGGGACCATATAGGCCGGGGGAGAAATCCCTTGGTCTGGAGCGTCGCTAGCTCGCTGTGCGGGATGTAGCACCTCTTCCAATCTCCAGGCTGAGGGCTGGAGGCGCGAGAGGAGGAGCTACGGCGGCCGGCCATGATAGAATGGACCTCTGTCGGATACGCTCTGATGAATACTCGCGGAGGGGAGAAGGTGTGGTTTGGATCTAAATCCTTGTCCCCTTAAATAGGCGGCTCATTCACGCGACTAGGGGTGTAAATATAAAAAAACACCCTGACTTTTCGTATTTGTTTGACACGTGGAAGACGGCCATTATTGGGCGTAGAAGCCAAGGAGCGCTACAAGAAACTGGACATTATTCAACAGGTACACGGAATTTGGAGAACCCTCCTTGCAATGCCAAAGACAATCAGCGCGCCAGACTCGTCGTCATTGAAGCCTGGTTCGGGGGCTACTGAGGGAGTCCTGGATTAGGGGGTGTCCGAATAGCCGGACTATACCTTCAGCCGGACTCCTGGACTATGAAGATACAAGATTGAAGACTTCGTCCCGTGTCCGGAAGGGACTTTCCTTGGCGTGGAAAGCAAGCTTGGCGATACGGATTCCTACCATTGTAACCGACTCTGTGTAATCCTAGCCCTCTCCGGTGTCTATATAAACTGGAGGGTTTTAGTCCATACGAACAACAATCATACCATAGGCTAGCTTCTAGGGTTTAGCCTCCTTGATCTCGTGGTAGATCTACTCTTGTACTACCCATATCATCAATATTAATCAAGCAGGACGTAGGGTTTTACCTCCATCAAGAGGGCCCGAACCTGGGTAAAACATTGTGTCCCCTGCCTCCTATTACCATCCGCCTAGACGCACAGTTCGGGACCCCCTACCCGAGATCCGCCGGTTTTTACACCGACAGTGACCTCTCCAGCCTTCCTCGCGAGGCTGGTCCTACCAGCGATCCTCGCGAGGTCGGTCACGCCACCCTTGGCGAGGGCCACGGTCTTCCCATCATCCGCCACCTCTTCCTCTTCCTCGGCCATAGCCCCTGTCGTTGCGCTCGGGGCGTCGGCCGACACGTCCATCTCTCGCGGCCCTAAGCTCTTGACATTCGTTGGTGTTGTGGGTGTCGAGGTGGTGGTACACGCAGTACCGGCTTCCCTTGGATGACTCAGGCTGATCCCTGCCTCGCTTGGTGTCTGGCTCCGCTGCAAGCACGACAACCCCCTTGCGCTTCACGTCCTTGGCCTTGGGATTTTTCTCTTTTGGGTCGGCAGTCGGGAGTTCGAGGAGGGAAAGGCGCTCTTCCTCAGCCCTGGCGCACTTGGTCGCCAAGTTGAACAGCTCTAGGGATGCGCACAGGTCTTCATGGATTGCTAGCTCCTCCTTCATCTTGATGTTGCGTACGCCATCGGAGAAGGCCGAGATGATGGCTTCTTCAGTCACCTTGGGGATCTTGAGGCCAGCGTTGTTGAAGCGCTGGATGTATTTCTGCAGGATTTCCCCTTGCTGCTGCTTGATGTGGCGCAGATCGCTCACGGCCGGGGGCCGGTCGCAAGTGCCCTGGAAGTTCGCGATGAAGTGAGTGCACATCTCGTCCCAGGAGGAGATCGTGCCAGGAGCCAGGTGCGGGCCCCGTCCTTGAGCGCCATGGGTAACCAGTTCGCCATGACCCTTTCATCTCCGTTGGCGGCTTCAATGCACAGCTCGTAGAGCTTTTGGAACTCCGCGGGGTCCGCCGTGCCATCGTAGCGAGGGGGCAGGTCAGGCTTGAACTTGCCTGGCCATGCGACGCCGTGCAGCTCGGGGGTGAGAGCACGGTAGCGTACTGTGGCCACCGGTGCCTTTTGCTGGTACTAGGCTTGTTCCTGGGGATAACCGCGCGCCGCCGCTTGGATTAGCATGGGGTCTTGGCATGGAGGTGCAGGGGCGCGACCTTGGCACGCCGGCGCTGGGACCGCGCGAGCACCTTCTTGGGGACGAGGGATCTCTTGGCAGCTCCTTTCTTGCTGCGTAGGCGCCGGACGCAGAGGGTCTCGCCCTGGGGCTGCACGCCTTGGAGCCAGGGCGCCTTCTTGGGGAGGAGGTGGTGGAGGCACCTCCTGATCCTCGCCTCCTGCGCAGAATGGAGGGCGAGGTAGCGAGAAGGACGACAAGGGGGAACCCCCTGCGGCACTGACGAGCTCGGTGATGCGGGCGAGCCAGTCTTCATAGAGGTCGTCGACGGGGCGGTAGTGCAAGAGTTCTCTTGCTAGGAGCAGCGCGGCGTGCGTGTCTGTGGGGGCGTGACGGGCGTGGGACGACGAAGCGGCTGGAGTCAGCGACAGTGTGGCGGTGCGGCCCTCCCGTCGTACCGAAGGATGCTGGGACAAGGCCTGCTGCTCGTTCCCCGCTGGGCCGGTGGCGGCGTTGGCGGCAGGCAACGGGGAACGACGAGGGCGTCCTCCAACGGGCGCTGTCTGGGCGACGCGGGTGGCGAGAGCAGCCCGGCGCTCGGCGCGAGCCCGACGAGCTTCAGCCATGGACACGACGGAACATCACACGCTAGCAGCGGAAGAAAGATTCCGGCGCACCCCTACCTGGCGCGCCAAATGTCGGATTTCGGGTTCCGGCAGATCCTTGAGGTTCGAACACTAGGGTGCGCGCGGAGATCTCTCCCCTACCGATCTACGTTCAATCTCCTCGCGTGATCTAAGCTGGAAACAATGAACAACACAAGGGACACGAGGTTTATACTAGTTCGGGCCACCGTTGTGGTGTAATATCCAACTCCGGTGTGTGGTGTGGTGGATTGCCTCAGGGGCTGATGATGAACAGTACAAGGGAAGAACAGCCTCGTGAGAGGTGTTCTTGAGCTGGTGCGATGAACTGCTAGGGTGAGTTCAGTCGCCTCTCTCTCTCTCTGCTGGGGTTCTACTAGATCTCTAGCCATCCCTCTCTCTCAATGTCCTTCCGGGGTGTCTCTCCTTCTCTCTCTCTCTTGTGATGGCTAGCTCTATTTATAGAGGCCCTGGGCCTCTCCACAAATAATGAGCGGGAAGGGCGCCAATAATTGCCCATTTTGAAGGGGAACATCTAGTACAAGTTATCCTGACCAAAGGTGGTCTTCGGCTGCCAAAACTACTGGTGATGACGCCGTCTTGGGCTCCATGGTGACCTCCGTCCCGCCGCTCTGCTGGTCTTGATCTCGTTGCACCAGAATGGTAACCTTTGTCCGATGCCTTGGCCTGTGCTTGCCCCATTTGCACCAAAGGGGAAACAAGGACACTGCGCAGGCCGGCGCCCGCCTGGCGCCCGCCTGGCCTCAATCGTCATGGCTTGTGTCATGGGCTCCTCGCGAGGTATCCCCGCCTTGATATCTCCGCCTCCTCGCGAGCCTGCCTGATAAGGCTGCCTCAGAGGAAGCTTTCTGTCATCTGCCCTGTGAGGCTTGGCCCCTCGCGAGGGTCTTGAGCCTGAGCTGATGAAGGTGGGCCGCGCTGGGCCCCCACTTGAGCCACGCCGCAGGCCGCAGGCAGGCAAGTCTGGGGACCCCCGTTCCCAGAACGCCGACAACTTCCGTCCTGCCGCTCTGCTGGTCTTGGTCTCGTTGCACCGGAATGGTAACCTTTGCCCGATGCCTTGGCATGTGCTTGCCACCATTGCACCAAAGGGGAAACAAGGACACTGCGCAGGCCGGCGCCCGCCTGGCGCCCGCCTGGCCTCGATCGTCATGGCTTGCGTCACGGGTTCCTTGCGAGGTATCCCCGCCTTGATCTCTCTGCCTCCTCGCGAGCCTGCCCGATGAGGCTGCCTCAAAGGAAGCTTTCTGTCGTCCGCCCCGCGAGGCTTGGCCCCTCGCGAGGGTCTTGAGCCTGAGCTGATGAAGATGGGCCGCGCTGGGCCCCCACATGAGCCATGCCGCAGGCCGAAGGCAGGCAAGTCTGGGGACCCCCATTCCCAGAACGCCGACATATTCACCTAAAACCCCGGGTTAACCTGCCTTCATCAAGTAAGCCACTCCTATCCAGATAATCCTGGTATGACCCATCTAGCGGTAAACCGCTAGATACTTTTAAGTTGTTGTACCCAGCAACACAATTCATCATGGGTTATGCATCAATATATCCCGAAAGGTGGCACAAGTTGTCACGAGGTATTGCAAAACATGCTCGATGGCATGGCAAATAACGGAGTTTGGCTATCCTATTACAAGAAGCTTTTCAAAGCGGCTCCAATGGCATAATTATTTTTCACAATATCGGCACATAGTAGCCAATAAACCGGCGACCGGTTTAGGATGCTTCATCTGGACGGTTTGATGGTTGAGGGTCAATTGGTGTAGGCACTTCTTCATCCCTCCCCACACGCTGGAAATCAACCGTTGACCAATCAATTCCAGTTAAAGCTTGAAATACTGCTTCTTCATGGATAAGATTGGCAGGATTAATGTCAGGAGCATAGGTGTGCTTACGAATCGGAGGCCCAAGTTCTTCAACTTCATGGATGTCGGCAAGCTGTCTTTTCCCTTCAGCGTCATAAAACGGTTGAAAATGGGACAAGTGTGTATCATCGGCCAGCTTGCTGGCTACTGGCCGCATCTGTTTGGTCATCCGCCGAAGGTCATCATTGTCGAAGTCTGAACCGTCTTCCTTCACGCCTGGGTATCCTTTAATGATATCCTCCGCTTCAAGGTCTGGAATCCAGGCTTTGGCTCGAATAAGTGCGGTTAAAGCTCCTGCTCTGGCAGCTGCCCTTTTCAATTTGGCAATACGGGCCGATAACATGGCCAGCTTCTCAAGTGTTTCTTTTATCAAGGTTGGGGCCGGTTTGTTGTAAGTTGCCGTGCAAATAGCCCGCTGAGATCCAGAGTACAACTGCTCAACCAAAGTATACGCCGCTTTGAGCTTCATCCGCATGTCTGTACCAAGATGAGCAATCCAAGTACCTGCCAACGATTTATATGAACATTCTGGTCAGTGATAAGGTTAATTGACTTACGCAAAACACATAAGCGGATACTTACCAAAGATAGCAGAAGTCATAGCGTTGATTTGCCGTTTCAAGCCAGCTAGTTCATCTACAATTGGTTTCAGGGCTGCCTCATCGTCTTCAGCTCTCTTGTTTAAACCGGATTTTTCGGTTTCCCAATTAGCACGATCTTTCATTAGTAGGAAACAGGGCTTTGGTCCAGGCCGGGTCAGCCCATTAGTCCCGGTTCAGTGAAGAACCGGGACTAATGTGAGCATTTATCCCGGTTCGTGCGGCTAAGGCATTAGTCCCAGTTCACCTGGGCCCTTTAGTCCCGGTTCGTGCCACGAACCAAGACTAAAGGGTGCGACGCCCATTAGTCCCGGTTGGTGGCACCAACCGGGACTAAAGGTTAGACCTTTAGTACCGGTTGGTGCCACCAACCGGTACTAATGGGTTTTGAGGCATTAGTACCGGTTCATGGCACGAACCGGTACTAAAGGTCCCATTTTCAACCCCCCCCCCCCCCCCCCCCCCCCCCCCCCCCCCCCCCGTGGACTGCCTTTTCAGTTTTAGAAAAAACAAAAGAAAATGATGGAAATGTCAAAATAATAAAATAAAATAAGTTACCCATGTGATATGTGGTCTACTTGTTGGGAAAATTTACAAATATGAATTTCGACTTTATTTGCAAAATCTCTCTGGAATTTGTAAAATGGGCATAACTTTTGCATGCGAACTCGGATTAAAAAGTTTTTTATATGAAAAATCATCTACTCGAAAAGTTACATCCGAATTTAACCGGGGGAACCTCGTTAAACATTTTCAAAATCCTCAAAAACCTAACAGAAAAAAGTTATGGGGCTTTTAAGATCTAGAGTGGAAAAAATCAAAAAAATTACTAGTCAAATCTGGTCAAACAGTGGTCAAACTATCGTCAAACAATGGTCAAACTAATTATTCTAGAATATTAGTGTTACTAAATAATTATTTCAGTTATTTTTAATTTTGGTCAAATCTGGTCAAACTGTGGTCAAACTGTGGTCAAACAATGGTCAAACTAATTATTCAAGAAATATTAGTGTTAGTAAATATTATTGTTTTTTAAACAATAGTTTCAAACTCAAATAGTGAAATGTTTCACTTCATGCTCAAGCAAAATTCATGAAGGTTAATAGGATTGACATCTTACTATTGTCAGGAAAACAACAAGTGCAGACTTGGAAACGAGAGAGAATAGAACCCGGAAGTTAAGCGTGCTCAGGTTGGGGGAGTGGGAGGATGGGTGACCGTTTGGGAAGTTAGATGATTTGGAATGATGAGGGGTGATTAGAGGATAAATTGAGCAGTGATGAGGGGTGGTGATTACACACTAGAGGTTAAAATAATTCAGAAATTTGAAAATAAAAAAAATTCAAAAAAATCATAAAATTTCCTTTAGTCCCGGTTGGTGTTACCAACCGGGACTAAAGGTGGAGCTCCACGTGGGGGACTCAAGGGCCTTACCAACCGGGACAAAAGCCCCTTTTTCTACTAGTGTTTGTTGAAAGATTCCTTCAGCTTTTCCATTACGGCCAGGGCTTGGGTCAGCTCCTCTTTGGCCTTTGCAGCTTCTGCTTGTTGTGACTTCACATTTTCTTGCAAGTCAGAATTTCGGGCATCTTTGCTTCTCAGTTCAGCCTGCAACATTGAAGGTATATTAAACAACATGATATATACGTTCTAAGTACAAAGTGTATAATAAGTTATGCACTTCATACTTGGGGGCTAATGCCTATTTGCTCTAAAAGACAACATTTTATACAAAGTCTCCAGAACAATGCAAGCATTATCCTTGACACTTGGGGGCTAATGTGTGTCTGTTCTAAAACGGATGCCTGGATTAAAACCTGGATTAACTTGTCAGGTTAAACCGGCCTTTGGGGGCTATGCTGCAGAAAGTTATCTAATTGTTAAAAGATGAGTCTTGATTCTTATTAGAGACCTGCCGTTTTGAGGATCAGTGATGAGAAACTTCAGGTGTTACAAAGACCCAGTTTATGATTAAACATCATAAAACGGACCTTGGGGGCTACTTGGGCTAGTGTCTCAGCTATGAATCAATAAACAAAGGGAGATGAACTTACTTCATATCGCTCTTTCATCAAGTTCACCAAACCGGCTTCATAATCCCGGTTTGAGTGCAGACGATTCAAGAAGCCAGAGTGAAGCTCTTCAGCATTGAGATGAGCATAGTTTGATAAATCACTGCTCCATTTTCCTTTTTCCCTAGCAGCTTGCTCTTCTTTGGCACTATGTTGAGCCAAGATGATGGGATGGCTAGGAGAGCTGTGGCCCATGTCAGTAATGATGACATCGTCTCCTTGGCCTTCAGTGTGTTTGACTGGTGACAATGGAGTCTCAGCATTTCTCACCAGACTAGCCCGATTTGGCTCTGCCGGTTCAGTATCAGGCACGGCAGGTTCAGCGTCTGCTGGTTCATTGGTGTTTTGGCCTTGAAGGGGCGGTTCATCAGAGGCGGCTTCAGGATGAGGGCCCTCCGGTTCATAAGTTTGTTCCGGTTCACCTCTGGGTTCTTCAAAGGTGGCCAAGTCTTCGGGCGGATTGGTGACCCGAGCTTTCTTGCTGGGTCTGGCTTTGGCCCTGCAAAGAAAATATAAAAGGATTAACATCTTATTCGAGTTCTATGACGCATTGAAGGAAAAGGTTTTACAACTTACCCGACTACAGTTTTCAGAGGAGGGAGCTGAGTTGCTGTCGACTCGCCAGATGATGAGGGAGGTGTCACCTGATAATTTGTATCGGACGGATTAAGAGGTTGTCTGAAATAACCTGCCTTGGGGTAAGAGTGGTCAGGAGTAGGAGAGACCTTAGACCGGCGCTTCCGAACCGGGGTGTCAGGTAAAACGGCTGAAGTGACCTGTTGGCCACTGTGCCGGGTTGTCCGGCGAGCTTCATGCTGCTGAGTCTTCAAAATAAATGTTGGATCCAAGTGAGCAAGAGGATGAGAAAACCTTACTTTCCAGACTGCTTGGCGGGTTTTTTGTGTTGGCATAGACTCTGAACTGGAGGAAAGGGTAATTACCTGTACATCATTAGCTTGACTGCCTTCTACGTCCTCTTGAGGAAGATCATTGTTAATGAGATGCATGAAAAGAGAGACAAGTGAGTCAAGTTCTACCTCAACTTCCGGATCATCAGTGTCATCATCAAACTCCATGTTGATCCGGTCAGCCATTTTCCGTTTTGACGTCCATTTGACGGCTTTGGTTTTTGGGCGAGATGGTTTGACCACTTTATCCCCAGTTGGCTTTACCGATTTTTCTACGGTTTTCCGTTTCCAGAAGGGGTCATCACCCTATACATACATACACAGAAGAAGGATTACATGTTGCACAAGGTAAAAATATTAAAGATGAAAAGGAAGTATAAAGCTTACAGCAGGCGGTTTGTTCTTGGTATAGAAGGGGTTCAAACCGGTTTGACTACAGACCAGTTCCGATTCATTCAAAATCTTCTTTACGCCTTCAGTGACTTCTTCATCAGATATTTTAATGTTGCAATGGCGTTGAGGGTCTTCAACTTCACCGGTGTACTCACACATTAAACCGGGACGCCGGCTTAGCGGCAAGATGCTCCAAGATATCCTACAGCGCACAAAATCCACACCTGTTAAACCGTTGGCCATAAAGGCCCGGAGTTTGGCGAGTTGAGGAGCATATTTCTCCCTTTCTGCGGAGCTTAAGCGTTGTGGCATCAGATGGGTGTTGGAAAGCTGGTGATCACGAAAGCCGGGGAGGGGATTTTCATCCTCAGGTGAAGTGTCTCTGCAATAAAACCAAGTCTGGTTCCATTCCTTTGGGTGGCTGTGCAGTTTGGCATGAGGAAATTCAACTTCTTTCCGCTTTTGAATTGAGACACCACCAAGTTCAGTGTCGGGGACATTTACAAATTCTATGCACCGGTTTAAGAGAAAGAAATCCCGGAACAGCTCGGCAGTTGGTTCTTCCTGTAAGTACACTTCACAGAAGACCTGGAAGTTACATAGATGGGATACTGAGTTGGGCCCAATGTCTTGAGGATGGAGTTGGAAATTGGCAAGCACATCCCGGTAAAACTTTGACCCTGTCGGTTTGAAGCCACGGCTTATGTGGTCAACAAAGACCACCACCTCACCTTGCCTTGGGGTCGGAGGATTTTCTGTTCCTGGGACTCGCCATTTAATTTCAGTTTTCTTAGGCAAGGAGCCAATGCTGACCATATCATTCAACTAATCCTCGGTGACCCGGGAATGAGCCCAGTTGCAAGCGGTGAATTGTTTGGCCATTGCGAAACAAACAAGCTGAAAACAAAAGGCCGGTTTATAAATCACTCATGATGATATACAAGATGCTATGGAGTAAAACATATACTGATATGTGAAATGGTATAAATCGGAGACCAATGCAATAATGGATAAAAGGTAATACCAGGACAGGGGTGCTCAGACACTATTAAACCGGAGTATAATTATGGAGGTAAAAGGCTCCTCCGGTTTATCAGAGGGCTAATGGTATAGATTGCGCATACAAAGTTAAACCGCCTATGTTGGTGTGAGGAGAAATAGATTTCACAAAAGTATATGAAAATCTCAGATCTAAGGTAAGACAGAAATGCAAAAATAATTTGACCTAAAAGGACGAGACCTGGAACAACTTATGAAGGACTAGATTAGTTTTTTGCGCATAAGGGTTTGTGGTGGTAACAGAAGATTAGCTACGGCAAGGGATACGTCAAGTGCGAAGTGTTCATCTACATGCCAAGGAAAAATAGCACTGAAAGCTCCGATGAACTTCAAGAACCACGAAGAGCAAGGAAACCCTAATGGATCTAGAAAGGAAGGGGGAAAGGACTTACTGCGACCGCGGAAGCAGCGGAGGCGTGCTGCGGAACTCTGGTACGAGCAGGTCGATGCAGTGGCCGACGGTGAAGCAGAGGCGAGGCTCGATGATGACGGCAGCGCTCAGGTGCGGAAACGTCGCGAGGAAGAAGAAGGGATGAAGGGGTAGCGGAAAGAAAAGAAAGGGGTTCTCTGCCACTATTTATAAGGCGAAGCGATAAAATGACAAGTTCCGGAATCGAGGAGCTCAAAAATGGATAAATTAATAAAGGTGTCGCCTCAGTGACTGAATACACATTAATGAAGGTAATCTTCAGCTTCAACGAATAGATGATGTCAGGGCGGTTTATCATAATCATGAAGTATGACGTCACGACGGTTTACAAGATCAAGGTGAAGCTATGAGGGAGGAATTTTTCTAAGTGTTGAAGATTGACATGAACAAGTTCAAACCAATCTGGGGCCTAATGTTGGGGATATTACTACTGGATTTAAACCGGCCAGGAGTAGCCGGGTTAACTCCTTAAAGATTAGAAGCCCATGAAGATGCAAGAATGATGGCACTTTACAAAGGCCCAAGGCCCAAAGGCGGGTTAAAGCCTGTAGATATAAACCGACCCGGTCATGTAACTTGTGTTGTAAGATAGGAAGGATAGAGACCGAACCAGACACGTTTATGATCCGGCTTCGGGACTCTGTAACCCGGCGGGCGTCAACCTATGTATATAAAGGGACGACCCGGCAGCGGTTTAGGGACAGACAACAACTCGAGAGCCAGACAAAGCGGATTCGCTCCCTGGCCTTCGAAACCCTAGCAATACCAATCACAACTAGACATAGGCTTTTACCTTCCTTGAAGGGGCTGAACTAGTATAAAACCCCTCGTGTCCCCTTGTCCGGTTTAACCCCTTTAAGCTAACCCGTAGCGATGGCTCCATGACTAAATCCTTTCACAAGGACATCTGCCGTGACAAACCCACGACAAATATCAAAACTACATTCCTTAATGGATTTATTAAAGAAGAGTTGTATATGATGCAACTAGAAGGTTTTGTCAATCCTAAAGGTGCTAACAAAGTGTGCAAGCTCCAGCGATCCATCTATGGACTGGTGCGAACATCTCGGAGTTGGAATATACGGTTTGATGAGTTGATCAAAGCATATAGTGTTATACAGACTTGTGGTGAAGCCTGTATTTACAAGAAAGTGAGTGGGAGCACTACAACATTTCTGATAAGTATATGTGAATGACATATTGTTGATCGGTAATAATGTAGAATTTTCTGGGAAGCACAAAGGAGTGTTTGAAAGGAGTTTTTCAAAGAAAGACCTCGGTGAAGCTACTTAAATATTGACCATCAAGATCTATAGAGATAGATCAAGACGCTTCATATGTTTTTCAATGAGTACATACCTTGACAAGATTTTGAAGTAGTTCAAAATGGAACAGTCAAAGGAGTTCTTGCCTGTGTTGCAAGGTGTGAAGTTGAGTAAAGACTCAAAACCCGACCACGACAGAAAATAGAAAGAGAACGAAAAGTCATTCCCTGTGCCTCAGCCATAGGTTCTATAAAGTAAGATATGCCGTGTACCAGACCTATTGTGTACCTCACCAAGAGTTTGGCCAGAGGGTACAATAGTGATCCAGGAGTGGATCACTAGACATCGGTCAAAATTATCCTTAGTGGAATAAGGAAATGTTTCTCGGTTATGGAGGTGACAAAGAGTTCGTCGTAAGGAGTTACGTCGATGCAAGCTTTGACACCGATCTGGATGAGTCTAAGTCTCGATCTAGATACATATTGAAAGTGGGAGCGATTAGCTAGAGTAGCTCCATGCAGAGCATTGTAGACATAAATTGTTTGCAAAATACATATGACTCTGAATGTGGCAGACCCATTGACTAAACTTCTCCCACAAGAAAAACATGATCACTCTTTGGGTGTTAATCACATAGCGATGTGAACTAGATTATTGACTCTAGTAAACCCTTTGGGTATGAGTCACATGGAGATGTGAACTAATCACATAAATATGTGAACTATTGGTGTTAAATCACATGGCGATGTGAACTAGATTATTGACTCTAGTGCAAGTGGGAGACTGAAGGAAATATGCCCTCGAGGCAATAATAAAGTTGTTAGTTATATTTCCTTATATCATGATAAATGTTTATTATTCATGCTAGAATTGTATTAACCGGAAACTTAGTACGTGTGTGAATACATTGACAAAAGAGAGTGTCCCTACTATGCCTCTACTTGACTAGCTCGTTAATCGAAGATGGTTAAGTTTCCTGACCATAGACATGTGTTGTCATTTGATGAACGGGGTCGCATCATTAGAGAATGATGTGGTGGACAAGACCCATCAGTTAGCTTAGCATAAATGATCGCTTAGTTTTATTGTTATTGCTTTCATCATGACTTACACATGTTCCTCTGACTATGAGATTATGCAACTCCCGAATACCGGAGGAACACCTTGTGTGCTATCAAACGTCACAACATAACTGGGTGATTATAAAGATGCTCTACAGGTGTCTCCGATGGTGTTTGTTGAGTTGGCATAGATCGAGATTAGGATTTGTCACTCCGATTGTCGGAGAGGTATCTCTAGGCCCTCTCGATAATGCACATCACTATAAGCCTGGCAAGCAATCTGACTAATGAGTTAGTTGCAGGATGTTGCATTACGGAGAGAGTAAAGAGACTTGCCGGTAACGAGATTGAATTAGGTATGATGATACCGACGATCGAATCTCGGGCAAGTAACATACCGATGACAAAGGGAACAATGTATGTTGTTATGCAGTTTGACCGATAAAAATCTTCGTAGAATATGTAGGAGCCAATATGAGCATCTAGGTTCCGCTATTGGTTATTGACCGGAGATGTGTCTCGGTCATGTCTCAATAGTTCTCGAACCCGTAGGGTCCGTACGCTTAACGTTCGATGAAGATTTGTATTATGAGTTATGTGATTTGATGTACCGAAGGTTGTTCGGAGTCCCGGATGAGATCACGGGCATGACGAGGAGTCTCAAAATGGTCGAGACGTAAAGATTGATATATTTGAAGGCTATATTCGGACATCACAAAGGTTCCAAGTGATTCGGGTATTTTTCGTATTACCGGAGAGTTACAGGAATTCGCCAGGGGAAGTAGCGGGGAGGACTAGTATAGAATTTGGGCTTACCATGAATGAATAGAAAAAATATCATGGGCCATTGGATTATGGATGTATGGCACCAATTTGAGTGGATGTATCTGTACTCATAACTGCACAGTTCTGTGCAAAAATGTCCCTTTGCTCCCAACTAATTTGCGGCAGGTCCTTCGCCTTCGAAACACGACACATCCTATTGCCCTTCCGTTCCCCTATCGCTCGTCGACGGTGGCGGCTTCCCAGATTCGGTGCTTCCCCGGTGGACGACGACTACTCCCACGACACCTGCTCTATGCCTCCCTCCTCACACTCCAGCATCCAGGTCGGTTGGCTACATCCCCCTTGCACCCCAACATCGCGCTGCACATTGTCGTCAGGGACCAGGCCGCCGCCGCCACGGCCTCCTCCTCCCCGGTGGCCGCGGGCACCCCATCTACTCAGTTGAACATTCGTATCTTCCCGTAGGCAACCTGGTGGTTCTCGAGCGCGCGGTGATGCTTCCACGTTCTACTCCTCCCCGGTGCTCCTAGATCCAACAATAGCTCACCGGAGGCAAGCTGGTGTGCTGCATCTACTCGCCTCCTTCGCCTCACAAGCTCAACATGAAGGTCAGCTCCGTTTCTCCCACTCCCCTCCCCCTCTCCCTCCTATAGATTCCTCTCTAATGGCAACTCTCCTCTCCTATAATGCTGAGCATTTAACAGTGAACAACTTTGATGGCTTTGACTGGTTTTCATTAGATGATGTATTACATATTTTATAACTTCGATTTTATGATGTAGTGCTACTGTTCTTGTGGTTTGTTACTATAATTTGGAAGTTCTATTTCACTGTTAAGTACTGTGGAGAGCAAAGTTTGATGTGTAGAATGGGTACATAATCCTCGATTTGAAGTTCAGGATATTTCACTAAAAATATTAGTATCTGCACATGTTCCATCTTGTCGTCACACTATCCATTCATTGAGTTAAATATTGTGGGACAGTGAGTTCTTTTTAATTGTGAGGATTACAATTTACCAATTCATATAATAAATCCATTTTTACAATTTACCAGTTCTAGACACACCCTTATGCGTTCTGACCATTAGTTCAAGACATGGATAAATCATGGATGGAGCCATTAGGAGACCTGATCCATGATCATGCATTCTATAAGTGTGTATTGGGGAAAGTAAAAGAGAAACAAATAAACCGATGTAACATTTAGGCAGATAGAATCTGACCAGAATAGTAAAGGGACAGAAAGTTCTTCAATCTGTACCGTCCATATTCAATCCAATAGCCCTTACAGGTTGTTCTGCTACATTATATGGAAGCATCAGTGACCTGAAATCTAAAGCATTTTAATAGAAGTTTTCTTAATAAACTTGTATTCAGAATGCAGATTTGTGTCTCACGTACCTATGATTTACTTTCTGTTGTAATTGTTTTTAAACTCCTCAAAACAGTTATTGAGAAGGACACCACAAACTCTTGCAGGCTGATTGTGGATGTAAGGTGCCTGTATTTTGCATCTTGTAGTGTGTGTTCTAAAAGCGGCTGGTGCATCTGGAGCACCAGTTCCACCATTTCATAGGGTATAGCTCATATTTTTTTACTGTATTGTGTTCAAGAAGAAGCATACCTATCTCTTTCACAATGATTAGGCAACCACAGCCCCTTTCAGAAGACTCAAAATCACCATGTGTATTGTGAAGATGTGCCTTTGTGCCGTCGTAATATATTTATTTGTTTGTTTGTTGTTAGAGTTGCACTTTTTATTTCTTAGAAGCCAAGTGTTATTTATGCTATGCAGAACGTGCAGATTTGTTTGGTGCCATCTTTTCTAATGCTAAGCAGCCAAGTATTCCTTGCTAGTACAATGTATTGTTGATGATTATTTAAGTACACTTTGTCGTGTTGTGCTCAAAACTGAATGGTTTGTTTGGTGCCATCTCTTCCAAGAAATGAAGATTGATGAGCTAGAAGGACTATATCTGGATGCAAAGGGAACTGACTTTTCTTTCATGTGCTATCAAGATAACAAACCTGATGCAAGCTTTGGTAGCGATGCGTATTCAGCGGGGATCACTTTAGTACTTCATACTTGGGGCTTGCTGTTCATGTACTAGAAAATTATCATGTCATGTTATGTGCCAAGTTATATATGTATGTCTCTTGTGTACTCAAATTAGGATGGATGACATGCTCTCAAATTAGGATGGATCACTTCAGTCCTTCATACTCGGCTTGCTGGTTTTCTGTATGGTTGGGCAACAACAATCTGCACTGCTTACAAATTGTTCTGCTGCAGTATATGGAAGCATCAATCACCTGAAATCTGGAGCATTTTTAACATGAAGTTCTCCTGAAAAAACTTGTATTCAGAATGCAGATTTGTGTCACGGACCTATGATGTACTTTGTGTCGTATTTATTTTAAACTCCACAAAAGAGTTCTTGAGGACACCATGCTCTTGCAGTCTGATGTGATCACATATTATTAGAGATGCTTTTGCTTGAAATATAGCTAGTTCCTGTGGTGCTACCATACATGAGAGAACAGGGAACAAATTGCATATGAGAAAGTTGGGGTTATCACTGCAAAAAGACATGTTTTATATCCAACCGTGATAGGGGTTTTTCACAAATGTACAATAAGTGGCTAAGATGTCTCCACTCCAATCTGTACCCTCCATATCCAATCCAATGGCCCAGGTTTCATTTTTCTATTATTTCATTGTAAGCCCAGATTCTATGCTAGTCTCCCCCATAAGTAGTGGGGCTTAATGGGCCATAGGGGAAAGGAGAGAAGGGCCTCAAGGGTTGGCCACCACCCCCATGGCAAGTCCAAATTGGACTAAGGAGCGGGCGGCGCCACCTCTCTTTCCTTCTCCCTCTCCTACTCCTTCCCTCTCTCTCCCTCTTGGAAAAGGAAGGGGACTCTAACTAGGATTGGGAATCCTAGTTGAACTCCCCCAATAGGCGCGCCCCTCCTAGGCCAGCCTCCTCCTCCTCCCTCCTTTATATACGAGGGCAGGGGGCATTGTCGGTTTCAAAACCGGCGGATCTCGGGTAGGGGGTCCTGAACTGTGCATCTAATGTCGATGGTAATAGGAGACAAGGCACACAATGTTTTACCTAGGTTTGGGCCCTCTCTACGGAGGTAATACCCTACGTCCTGCTTGATTGATCTTGATGAATATGAGTATTACAAGAGTTGATCTACCACGATATCGTAATGGATAAACCCTAGAGGCCTAGCATGTATGGTTATGATGATGAGTCTATCCTCCGGACTAAGTCCTCCGGTTTATATAGACACCGGGAGGATTTAGGGTTACACAAGGTCGGTTACAAAGAAAGGAATCTACATATTTGGTCGCCAAACTTGCCTTCCACGCCAAGTAGAGTCCTATCCGGACACGGGTGCAGTCTACGGTCTTCGTGTATTCACAGCCCATCAGTCCGGCCCATGGCTAACAGGTCGGATGCCCGAGGACCCCTTAATCCAGGACTCCCTCTGTAGCCCCTAAACCAGGCTTCAATGACGAGGTGTTCGGTGCGCAGATTGTCTTCGGCATTGCAAGGAGGGTTCCTCCTCCGACGTCTTCCAAGTAATGTATTCGGCTTTCAATTCAATGCCACACCCCTCGGCTTCTGTGCATCGATGACTTCAGCTTCTGATAACCCACAAGTATAGGGGATCACAACAGTTTTCGATAAGTAAGAGTGTCGAACCCAACGATGAGCTAAAGGAAGAACAAATATGACCTCAAGTTCTATTGACCACCGATACAACTCTACGCACGCTTGACGTTCGCTTTACCTAGAACAAGTATGAAACTAGAAGTATTTTGTAGGTGTTGTTGGATAGGTTTGCAAGATAATAAAGAGCATGTAAATAAAAAGTAGGGCTGTTTAGATAAATACACAACTAAGTTAGTTTTATTAAAGAGCTTTTTGTTACGAGAAAGTTATTTTTCCATAGGCAATCGATAATTAGACCGGTAATCATTATTGCAATTTTATATGAGGGAGAGGCATAAGCTAACATACTTTCTCTACTTGGATCATATGTACTTATGATTGGAACTCTAGCAAGCATCTGCAACTACTAAAGATCATTAAGGTAAAACCCAACCATAGCATTAAAGCATCAAGTCCTCTTTATCCCATACGCAACAACCGCCTTACTCGGGTTTGTGTTTCAAGTCACTCACGCAACCCACTATAAGCGAATCATGAATGTATTGCAACACCCTATAGCGGGGATCCCTCACGCTTGCGCGACACGGAGCGTACCATAGGACAACACCAATAATAAAACATGCAACTCAAACCAATCTTGATCATCAAATAGCCCATAGGACAAAACGGGTCTACTCAAACATCATTGGATAGCCATACATAATTGGAAAATAATATATAGCGTTGAGCGCCATCTTTAAGTAGAGATTACAGCGGGTAAGAGAGAGGTTACACCACTGCATAGAGGGGGGAAGAGTTGGTGATGATGGCGGTGAAGTTGTTGGTGAAGATTGCGGTGATGATGATGGCACCCGGTGGCACTCCGGTGCCACCGGAAGCGAGGGGGGAGAGAGCCCCCCTCCTTCTTCTTCTTCCTTGATCACCATCCTATATGGGAGAAGGGTTTCCCCTCTGGTCCATGGCCTCCATGGCGTGGGAGGGGCGAGAGCCCCTCCGAGATTGGATCTGTCTCTCTGTCTCTCTCTGTTTCCGCGTTCTCAGATTCTACCCTTTCACCGTTTCTTATATTCCCGGAGATCCGTAACTCTGATTGGGCTGAAATTTTAACACAATCTCTATCTGGATATTACCTTTCTTGCGGCGAAAGAAGGGCACCAACCGCCTTACGGGGTGGCCACGAGGGTCAGGGGCGCGCCTGCCCCCTGGCGCGCGCCCCTGCCTCGTGGCCCCCCACGAGCATCGTCTCGCGTTGATTTTTCTTCCCAAAAATCACATATATTCCAAAAACAATATCTGTCAGTTTTTATCCCGTTTGGACTCCGTTTGATATGGATTTACTGCGAAACAAAAAACATGCAACAAACAGGAACTGGCACTGGATCAATATGTTAGTCCCAAAAATATTATAAAAAGTTGCCAAAAGTATATGAAAGTTGTAGAATATTGGCATGGAACAATCATAAATTATAGATACGATGGAGACATATCAACATCCCCAAGCTTAATTCCTGCTCGTCCTCGAGTAGGTGAATGATAAAAAAGATAATTTTTGATGTAGAATGCTACCTAGCATAGTCTTGATCATGTACTAATCATGGCATGAATATTAAGATACGAGTGATTCAAAGCAATAGTCTATCATTTGACATCAAAACAATAATAATTCAAGCCTACTAATAAAGCAATCATGTCTTTTCAAAATAACATGGCAAAAGAAAGTTATCCCTACAAAATCATATAGTCCGGCTATGCTCCATCTTCACCACACAAAATATTCACATCATGCACAACCCCGATGACAAGCCGAGCAATTGGTTCATACTTTTTAACGCGCTTCAGCTTTTTCAACCCTCACGCAATACATGAGCGTGAGCCATGGACATAGCACTATAGGTGGAATAGAATATGATGGTGGAGGTTGTGTGGAGAAGACAAAAATGGAGAAAGTCTCACATCGACGCGGCTAATCAACGGGCTATGGAGATGCCCATCAATTGATGTCAATGTGAGGAGTAGGGATTGCCATGCAACGGATGCACTAGAGCTATAAGTGTATGAAAGCTCAAACTGAAACTAAGTGGGTATGCATCCAACTTGCTTGCTCGTGAAGACCTCGGGCATTTGAGGAAGCCCATCATCGGAATATACAAACCAAGTTCTATAATGAAAATTCCCACTAGTATATGAAAGTGATAACTCAAGAGACTCCCTATATGAAGAACATGGTGCTACTTTGAAGCACAAGTGTGGTAAAAGGATAGTAACGTTGCCCCTTTTTCTTTTCTCTTTTTTTTGCGGGCTTCTTTGGCCCCCTTTTTTTATTTAGGCTTATTTGGCCTCTTTTTTTGATGGGGCAATGCTCTAATAATGATGATGATCACACTTTTATTTACTTACAACTCAATATTACAACTCGATACTAGAGCAAAGATATGACTCTATATGAATGCCTCCGGCGGTGTACCGGGATGTGCAATGATCTAGCGTAGCAATGACATCAAAAACAGACAAGCCATGAAAACATCATGCTAGCTATTTTACGATCATGCAAATCAATATGACAATGAATGCTCAAGTCATGTATATGATGATGATGGAAGTTGCATGGCAAGATATCTCGGAATGGCTATGGAAATGCCATAATAGGTAGGTATGGTGGCTGTTTTGAGGAAGATATAAGGAGGCTTATGTGTGACAAAGCATATCATATCACGGGGTTTGGATGCACCGGCGAAGTTTGCACCAACTCTCGAGGTGAGAAAGGGAAATGCACGGTACCGAAGAGGCTAGCAATGATGGAAGGGTGAGAGTGCGTATAATCCATGGACTCAACATTAGTCATAAAGAACTCACATACTTATTGCAAAATTTATCAGACCTCGAAGCAAAGTACTACTACGCATGCCCCTAGGGGGGTAGATTGGTAGGAAAAGACCATCAGTCGTCCCCGACCGCCACTCATAATGAAGACAATCAGTAAATACCTCATGCTCCGACTTTGTTACATAACGGTTCACCATACGTGCATGCTACGGGAATCACAAACCTCAACACAAGTATTTCTACTAATCCACAACTAATCACTAGCATGACTCTAATATCACCATCTTTATATCGCAAAACTATTGCAAGGAATCAAACATATCATATTCAGTGACCTACAAGTTTTATGTAGGATTTTATGACTAACCATGTGAATGACCAATTCCTGCCATCGCTCTAAATAGATATAAGTGAAGCAAGAGAGTTTAATTCTTTCTACAAAATATATGCCCGTGCTCTAACAAATATAAGTGAAGCAAAAGAGCATTCTACAAATGGCGGTTTTCTATGTAAAGAGAAACATGCAATCCAAACTTCAAATGATATAAGTGAAGCACATGAAGCATTCTATAAAGCCATACTCAAAAGGTATAAGTGAAGTGCAATGAGCATTATATGAATCAACCAAGGACCATCTCATACCAGCATGGTGCATAAAAGAAAAATGAAAACTAAAGCAAAAGACGCTTGAAGATTGCACATATCGCATGAACGAAATGAATCCGAGAACATACCGATACTTGTTGAAGAAAGAGGGGATGCCTTTCGGGGCATCCCCAAACTTAAACGCTTGAGTCTCCTTGAATATTTACTTGGGGTGACTCAGGCATCCCCAAGCATGAGCTCTTGCCTCTCTTCCTTCTTCTCACATCGAGACCTTCTCGATCATCGAACACTTCATCCACACAAATCTTCAACAGAAAACTCGGTAAGATCCGTTAGCATAATAAAGCAAATCACTACTCTAAGTATTGTTAAAAACCAATTCATATTTTGTTTTTGCATTATAGCTACTGTAATATAACTTTTCCATGGCTTAATCCGCTGATATAAATTGATAGTTTCATCAAAACAAGAAAACTATGCATCAAAAACAGAATCTGTCTAAAACAGAATAGTCTGTAATAATCTAAACATTCACCATACTTCTGATACTTCAAAAATTCTGAAAAAATTAGGAAAAATAAAAAATTTGTATATAAATACAGTGCAGAAAGAATCAAAACCATTTGACGTTCCAGTAAATATGTAAAATCGCGCACTACAGCCAAAGTTTCTGTCCTGCACCGCACAAACCAACAAGCATTGTAAACATCCTAAAGGCAAAACTTGGCACATTATTTTTATAATACAATGGAATTGTACAAGGGGATAATTATTTTTGTTGAAAAGTTTCTGTAATCAAGATTCACAAAAATTCCGTGAGCATGAACAAAGTTCAGGGCTAGCTCTCACTTCAACAATGCTTGTCTTTCTCACTTTCGCTTTTCTTTTTGAAAAGTTTCGGGTTCCCCTCTTTATTTTTTTGTTATTAAACTATATAAAAGCACTCAACATAAATCAATGACTCTCTAAAACTTCCGGGTTGTCTCCCTGGAAGCGCTTTCTTTAAAGCCATTAAGCTAGGCATATAGTGCTCAAGTAGTGAATCCACCCGGATCCCAAGGTATATCAAAGCCAATTTTAATTAACAATGATTTGTAATTTAGTAGTGAGCACAAAGTAACATATATCATGTAACAACGAAGTCTAACTCTCTTCCTATGCATGGGCATGTCATAAAAGAACAATTCATGCACACATAGTAAAGGCCAATGCATAGTATAAACAGTTTCTTGCAATTTTATCGTATTGGAAACATAGAGAGGTGGAGATATAGCTCCTCTCTCATAATAACTGCAAGTAGGAGCAGCAAGAACATTCATATTATATCTATTAAAATCATCATGTGTAGTAGTAAAAGGCAACCCATCAATATAATCCTTAATAAGTGCAAACTTCTCCGATATAGTGTAGTTGGGAGAATTCAAAAAGATAATAGGACTGTCATGCGTGGGTGCAATAGCAAAAATTTCATGTTTAACATAAGGAACTATAGCAAGTTCATCTCCATAAGCATAATTCATATTGGCATCTTGGCCACAAGCATAGCAAGCATCATCAAAAAGGGATATTTCAAGAGAATCAAAGGGATCATAGCGATTCTCATAGCAATCATCCTTCGGTAAGCACGAAGGGAAATTAAACAATGTATGAGTTGAAGAGTTACTCTCATTAGAAGGTGGGAACGGGTAGCTAATCCGCTCCTCCTCCTTTTGTTTTTCGCTCTCCTCCTCAACTTTTTCATCCAATGAGCTCACAATGTCATCAGTTTCTTCTTCCATAGATTCCTGCAAAAAATTAGTCTCGTCTTGGACAACGCAGACTTTCTCAATAAACGCATCAATATCGGAATTATATTCATAATTCTCATAGCAATATGTCAATATAGCAAAATTTTCAGGCCTATAAATATCATCATCAAAAGCTTCATACTTTTCAGACAAAGATTCAATTTCATAAGCACCCTTAAAAGCAACAAATTCTTCAATTTGTTCTACATCATAGTAATCATATATACCATTAGCATAAGAAGCCAAGGTTTTATCATCATTAAATTTGCATGAAAAGGGAAGGTGTGGAGCCTTCATCCTAGAGCAACAAGTATAATCATATCTCAAGCATAGTTGCCTAGCATACCACTTCAACATATAAATTTGATCCCATAATAGTTTCCCTTTTTGAGTTAAGCGATAATCCCTAAAGTATTGACGTTGATCCAACGTGTCTCCCATTACCAAATTGAATGGGGTTTTCTCTGGATTATCAAAGTAGTACATAATATCTGTCACATAACGAGGATCGAGGGTTTTAGGAGGTTCCTCATCTCCATGAGCAGCAAGTACACCTAATTTTTTTGGTATTTCGGGTTCCATATCCATAACTAAAGATAAAGAACAACTAAGAACAACAAATAAAAATTACTTAGTGATAAAGCAAAAAAGCACACACGAGAATATTCACCCCACGCTATTGCTCCCCGGCAACGGTGCCAAAAAGGTCTTGATAACCCACTAGTATAGGGGATCGCAACAGTTTTCGATAAGTAAGAGTGTCGAACCCAACGAGGAGCTAAAGGCAGAACAAATATTCCCTCAAGTTCTATGGACCACCGATACAACTCTACACACGCTTGACGTTCGCTTTACCTAGAACAAGTATGAAACTAGAAGCATTTTGTAGGTGTTGTTGGATAGGTTTGCAAGATAATAAAGAGCATGTAAATAAAAAGTAGGGGCTGTTTTGATAAAGACACAACTAAGTTAGTTTTAGTAAAGAGCTTTTTGTTACGAGAAAGTTATTTGTCCCTAGGCAATCGATAACTAGACCGGTAATCATTATTGCAATTATATATGAGGGAGTGGCATAAGCTAACATACTTCCTCTACTTGGATCATATGCACTTATGATTGGAACTCTAGCAAGCATCCACAACTACTAAAGATCATTAAGGTAAAACCCAACCATAGCAATAAAGCATCAAGTGCTCTTTATCCCATACGCAAGAACCCCCTTACTCGGGTTTGTGTTTTAGTCACTCACGCAACTCACTATAAGCGAATCATGAACGTATTGCAACACCCTACAGCGGGGATCCCTCACACTTGCCCGACACGAAGAGCACCATAGGACAGCACCAATAATAAAACATGCAACTCAAACCAATCTTGATCATCAAATAGCCCATAGGACAAAATGGATCTACTCAAACATCATAGGATAGCCATACATCATTGGGAAATAATATATAGCGTTGAGCACCATGTTTAAGTAGAGATTACATCGGGTAAGAGAGAGTTTACACAGCTGCATAAAGGGGGGAAGAGTTGGTGATGATGGCGGTGAAGTTGTTGGTGAAGATTGCGGTGATGATGATGGCCCCCGGTGGCACTCCGGTGCCACCGGAAGCGAGGGGGAGAGAGCCTCTCTCCTTCTTCTTCTTCTTATTCCTTGACCTCCTTCCTACATGGGAGAAGGGTTTCCCCTCTGGTCCATGGCCTCCATGGCGTGGGAGGGGCGAGAGCCCCTCCGAGATTGGATCTGTCTCTCTGTCTCTCTTTGTTTCTGCGTTCTCAGATTCTACCCTTTCACCGTTTCTTATATTCCCAGAGATCCGTAGCTCCGATTGGGCTGAAATTTTAACACGAGCTCTATCCGGATATTAGCTTTCTTGTGGAAAAAGAAGGGCACCAACCGCCATACAGGGTGGCCAGAAGGGTTAGGGGCGCGCCCCCTGCACCATGTGATACGTCTCCAACGTATCTACTTTTCCAAACACTTTTGCCCTTGTTTTGGACTCTAACTTGCATGCTTTGAATGGAACTAACCCGGACTTACGTTGTTTTAAGCAGAATTACCATGGTGTTATTTATGTGCAGGAGCAAACATTCTCGGAATGACCTGAAACTTCACGGAGCCACTTTTCAGAAAATAAGAAAAATACCTGCCAAAGATGAAGGCCAGGGGTCCCACCGTCTCTCCACGAGGGTGGGAGGCGCACCCCCCTACCTCGTGGGCCCCCTGTTGCCTGTCCGACTCCAACTCCACCTCCATATATTGAGTTTCAGGAAGAAAAAAAATCAGAGAGAAGAAATCATCGCGTTTTACTATACAGAGCCGCCGCCAAGCCCTAAAACCTCTCGGGAGGGCTGATCTGGAGTCCGTTCGGGGCTCCGGAGAGGGGAATCATCGCCATCATCATCATCAACCATCCTCCATCACCAATTTCATGATGCTCACCGCCGTGCGTGAGTAATTCCATGGTAGGCTTGCTGGACGGTGATGGGTTGGATGGGATCTATCATGTTATCGAGTTAGTTTTGTTAGGGTTTGATCCCTAGTGTCCACTATGTTCTGAGATTGATGTTGCTATGACTTTGCTATGCTTAATGCTTGTCACTAGGGCCCGAGTGCCATGATTTAAGATCTGAACCTATTATGTTTTCATCAATACATGAGTGTTCCTGATCCTATCTTGCAAGTCTATAGTCACCTATTATGTGTTATGATCCGTTAACCCCGAAGTGACAATAATCGGGATACTTACCGGTGATGACCGTAGTTTGAGGAGTTCATGTATTCACTATGTGTTAATGCTTTGTTCCGGTTCTCTATTAAAAGGAGGCCTTAATATCCCTTAGTTTCCGTAAGGACCCCGCTGCCACGGGTGGGTAGGACAAAAGATGTCATGCAAGTTCTTTTCCATAAGCACGTATGACTATGTTCGGAATACATGCCTACATTATATCAATAAACTGGAGCTAGTTCTGTGTCACCCTAGGTCATGACCGTTACATGATGAACCGCATCCGGCATAATTCCCCATCACTGATCCATTGCCTACGAGCTTTCCATATATTGTTCTTCGCTTATTTACTTTGTCGTCGCTATTGCTATCATCACTACAAAATACCAAAAACATTGCTTTTACTACCGTTACTTTTTGTTACCGTTACCACTACTATCATATTACTTTGCTACTAAACACTTTGCTGCAGATATTAAGTTTCCATGTGTGCTCGAATTGACAACTCAGCTGCTAATACTTGAGAATATTCTTTGGCTCCCCTTGCGCCGAATCAATAAATTTGGGTTGAATACTCTTCCCTCGAAAACTGTTGCGATCCCCTAGTCTTGTGGGTTATCAAGACTATTTTCTGGAGCCATTGACGGTGAGCATAGCTCTATTCTTTGAGTCACTTGGGATACATATATGCTTATCATTATGAAGAACTTGAGAGATCCAAAAACCAAGATCTATCCCTCAACTACGAGGGGAGGTAAGGAACTGCCATCTAGCTCTGCACTTGATTCACCTTCTGTTATGAGTAAGATTGTGACACCTACACCTGCTTCTGCTATTTGTTATGATATGTCGCATGTTATTGATGATGCCACTTCTGCTATGCATGATACTTATGATGAACCTACCTCTATGCCTGATACTACTATGCCACTCAGTGATTTTCTTGATGAACAACTTGCTAGGGCTAGAGAGATTGAAAATATTGAATCTCGTGATACCGATGAAAGTGATGATGAAGAATCACTTGTTATTCCTAAGGGTCATGTCTTTGATCAGGAAGCTTCTTTAGCTATTTTAGCTTGCCAAAATAGAAATGAACTCAAAAGGTTATTTGCTAAATGGAGTAAGAAATCTCTAAATGCTAGAATGAAACCTGACCCTGCTTTTTCTACTTCACCTATCTTTGTTACTGATAAGGATTATGAATTCTCTATTGATCCTGATATAATTACTTTGGTTGAATCTGATCCTTTTCATGGTTATGAATCTGAAACTGTTGTGGCACATCTTACTAAATTGAATGATATAGCTACCCTATTTACTAAAGATGAGAGAACTCGCTACTTTTATATCCTTAAAATATTTCTGTTCTCTTTTAAAGGGTGATGCTAAGATATGGTTTAATTCTCTTGATCCTGGTTGTGTGCGTAGTCCCCAGGATATGATTTATTACTTCTCTGCTAAATATTTCCCTGCTCGTAAGAAACAAGCTGCTTTAAGGGATATATATAATTTTATGCAAATTGAAGAAGAGAGTCTCCCACAAGCTTGGGGGAGGCTTCTCCAATTACTTAATGCTTTGCCTGATCATCCTCTTAAGGAAAATGAAATACTTGATATCTTTTATAATGGACGAACCGATGCCTCCAGAGATTACCTGGATAGTTGTGTTGGTTCTGTTTTCAAGGAAAGAACACCGGATGAAGCTGAAATTCTATTGAATAACATGTTGACAAATGAAAATAATTGGACACCTCCAGAGCCAATTCCTGAGCCTATTCCTAAAGCAACTCCGAAGAAGAGGGGTATTCTATTTCTCATTCCTGAAGATATGCAAGAGGCAAAGAAATCTATGAAAGAAAAGGGTATTAAAGCTGAAGATGTTAAGAATTTACCTCCTATTGAAGAAATACATGGTCTTAATTTACCGCCTGTTGAAGAAACATATAATCTTAATCCTTTACCTATTTAAGAAACTCATGGTCTTGATAACCCGACACAGGTAGTAAAGGTAAATTCTCTCTATAGATATGATAAAGCTGAAATCCCATTTACTAAATTTGCTAGCCCATGCTTAGATGAGTTTGATAAATTTATGGCTAAGCAAGAAGACTTTAATGCCTATTTTGGTAGACAATTGAAAAACAATTCAAATATGCGTGAACACTTGGGTGATTATATGGCCAATGTTAAAGGTGAACTTAAACTTATTAGTAAACATGCTTCTATGGTTACCACTCAAGTAGAACACGTACTTAAAGCTCAAAATGATTTGCTCAATGAATTGAATAGTAAGAATAATGATAATGCTGTTAGAGTTATGACTAGAACTGGTAGAATGACTTAGGAACGTTTGTATCCTGAAGGCCATCCTAAGAGAATTGAGCAAGATTCTCAGAGAAATAATATAGATGCACCTAGTTCTTCTAAAAAGAAGAAAAAGAAAAATGATAGGACTTTGCATGCTTCTAGTGATCCTATTGTTGAAACACCTGAGAATCCAAATGATATTTCTATTTCTGATGCTGAAACTCAATCTGGTAATGAACCTGAAACTAGTGATAATGCTAATAATAATGTTCATGATGATGCTCAACCTAGTAATGAATGATATAGAAATTGAACCTACTGTTGATCTTAATAACCCACAATCAAAGAATCAACGTTATTATAAGAAATATTTTGTTGCTAGGAAACTGTCGGTGTTCTAGGAACGGGGGTCCCCAGACTTGCCTGCCTGTGGCCTGCGGCGTGGCTCAGGTGGGGGCCCAGCACGACCCATCTTCATCAGCCCAAGCTCAAGGCCCTCGCGAGGGGCCAAGCCTCGCGGGCGGGCGACAGGAAGCCTCCTCAGAGGCAGCCTCATCAGGCAGGCTCGCGAGGAGGCAGAGAGATCAAGGCAAGGGTACCTCACGAGGACCCCATGATGCAAGCCATGACGATCAAGGCCAGGCGGACGCCAGCCTGCGCAGTGTCCTTGTTTCCCCTTTGGTGCAAAGGGCGCAAGCACAGGCCAAGGTATCAGGCAAAGGTTACCATTCCGGTGCAACGAGACCAAGACCAGCCAGACGGCCGGACGGAGGTCACCGTGGAGCCCAAGACGGCGTCATCACCAGTGCTTTTGGCAGCCGAAGACCACCTTTGGTCAGGATAACTTGTACTAGATGTTCCCCTTCAAAATGGCCAATTGTTGGCGCCCTTCCCGCTCAATTATTTGGGGAGAGGCCCAGGGCCTCTATATATAGAGCTAGCCACCACAGAGTAGAGAGGGGGAGAAACCCTCGAGACACCAAGAAAACCTAGAGACATCGAGAAGAGACATATGGAAATCTGGTAGAACCCTAGCAGAGAGAGAGGGAGAGGCGACTGAACAGACCCTAGCAGTTCATCGCTCCAGCTCGAGAACACCTCTCGCGAGGCTGTTCTTCCCTTGTACTGTCCATCATCATCCCCAGAGGCAATCCACCACACAACACACTGGAGTAGGGTATTACACCACAACGGTGGCACGAACCAGTATAAACCTCGTGTCTCTTGTGTTGTTCATCATTTTCATCTTAGTTCGCACGAGAGGATCGGAGCAGATCAGTAGGGGAAAGATCTTCGCGTGCACCCTAGTGTTCGAACCTCAAGGGTCTGCCGGAACCCGAAATCCAACAATTGGCGCACCAGGTAGGGGTGCGCCGGAATCTTTCTTCCGCTGTTCGTGTGTGATCTTCCGTCATGCCCATGGCAGACGCTCGTCGGGCTCGCGCCGAGCACCGGGCTTCTCGCGCCACTCGCATCGCCCAGACGGCGCCCGTCGGCGGCCCCCCTCGTCGTTCCCCGTCGCCCGCCGCCAACGCCGCCACTGGCCCGGCGGAGAACAAGCAGCAGGCCTCGTCCCAGCATCCTTCGGTGCGGCGGGATGGCCGCACCGCCACCCTGTCGCTGACTCCAGCTGGCTCGTCGTCCCACGCTCGTCGCGCACCCATGGATGCGCACACCTCACTGCTCTTGGCGCGGGAGCTCCTGCACTATCGCTCCGTCGACGACCTCTACGAGGACTGGCTCGCCTGCATCACCGAGCTCGTCAGTGTCGCGGGTGGCTCCCCCTTGCAGTTCCTCTCACTGCCTCGCCCTCCGTCCGGTGCAGGGGGCAAGGATCAGGAGGCACTTCCGCAGCTCCAAGGCGCGCAGCCCCATGGCGGGACCAGAAGGTGCCTTGGCTCCAAGGCGCGCAGCCCCATGGCGGGACCCTCCACGTCCAGCACCTACGCAGCAAGAAGGGAGCTGCCAAGAGATCCCACGTCCCCTGGAAGGTGCTCGCGCGCTCCCAGCGCCGGCGCGCCAAGATCGCGCCCCAGCGCCCCCACGACGAGACCCCGCGCTGCTCCCAGTGGCGGTGCGTGGTGACTCGCAAGAACAAGTCCAGCACCAGCAAAGGGCGCCGGTGGCCATGGCGGGCTGCCTCGCCTTCACCCCCGAGCTGCGCGGCGTCACATGGCTAGGAAAGTTCAAACCTGACCTCCCTCTCTGCTACGATGGCACAGCGGACCCTGCGGAGTTCCTGCAGCTCTATGAGCTGGGCATCGTAGCCGCCAACGGAGACGAAAAGGTCATGGCGAATTGGTTCCCCATGGTGCTCAAGGACGGCGCCCGCACCTGGCTCCTGAACCTGGCTCCCGGCATGATCTCCTCCTAGAGCGAGATGTGCACCTGCTTCATCGCCAACTTCCAGGGCACTCGCGACCGGCCCCTGGTCGTGAGCGACCTACGCCGCATCTTGCAACAGCCAGGAGAAACCCTGTAGAAGTACATCCAGCGCTTCAACTACGCTTGCCTCAGGATCCCCAAGGTGACTGAAGAAGCTATCATCTCAGCCTTCTCCGACGGCGTGCGCGACGTTAAGATGAAGGAAGAGCTAGCAATCCATGAAGACCTGTGCACATCCCTGGAGCTGTTCAACTTGGTGACCAAGTGCGCCAGGGCTGAGGAAGGGCGTCTCTTCCTCCTCGAGCTCCCGGCTGCCGACCCGGAAGAAAAGAAGCTCAAGGCCAAGGACGTAAAGCGCAAGGGGGCTACCGTGCTAGCAGCGGAACCGGACACCAAGCGAGGCAGGGATCATCCTGAGTCATCCAAGGGCAGACGGTACTGCGTGTACCACGACCTCCACACCCACAACACCAACGAATGTCAAGAGCTTAGAGCCGTGCGAGATGGGCGAATCGGCCGACGCCCAGAGCGCAACGACAGGGGCTATGGCCGAGGAGGAGGAAGAGGTGGCGGACGATGGGAGGACCATGGACTTCGCCAGGGATGGCGTGACCGCCCTCACGAGGACCGCTGGCACGACCAGCCTCGTGAGGGAGGCTGGAGGGACCAGCCTCGTGAGGGCCACCCGCACGGCAACACAGGCCTCCCTCCTCTCCCGCCTCCACCAAGGAGGAACGAAGACCAACACCAAGACGATGGGGCTGGGGGCTTCCAAGAGCCGCGTGCAATTGCTTGCATCTTGGGCGGCGCCCAGGCCCCAGCCTCACAGCGCATCTTCAAGCAGTTTGCTCGCGAGGTGAATGCAGTCCTTCACAAGCTTGAGGCCGCGCGCCCTCTCAGGTGGTCTTCGTACGCGATCACATTCAGTTCCGCAGACCAGATCAAGTGTGCGGCAACGGCCGGAGTCCTCCCGATGCTTTGCTCCCCAGTCATCAGCAACGTGCAGGTCACTAGGACCCTCATCGATGGCGGGCAGGGCTCAACGTCCTGTCCGTCGAGACGTTCGACAATCTCCAAGTGCTGTACGACCATCTTCAGCTGACCAAGCCTTTCTCAGGAGTCACCGATGGTTCCACTGTTCCAATTGGGCAGGTTCGCCTTCCGGTCACCTTCGGGCAACGCAACAACTACCGCACCGAGCTCATCGACTTCGACGTCGCTCACATCCGCCTGCCGTACAACGCCATCCTCGGGTACCCAGCCCTAGCCAAGTTTATGGCAGTGACTCACCATGGTTACAATGTCCTCAAGATGCCAGGAAGCGGTGGAGTCATCACCGTACCCTGTGAAGAAAGGGACGTAGTGTGCTCACTCGAGCGTGCGCTCCAAGCCATAGCAATCGAAGACCCAGATCGCGGGAGCGAGAGGGCTCCCGAGGCGACCATCAAGAAGAAGAAGGCCTCACCTGGCCCGAGCCACAAGGAAGCAGGCACCTCCAGAGGTATTGCGTTAGGATTCGCGCCCGATCAGGGAGCGCCGCCCTCTCATGCATAGGAAGGCGTGCCCAGCGCCCTCCTCAGGCAAGGCTCGGGGGCTCTCTCTTGGAGAGCCGCCGACATTGCCAAGGTCGCGGGGAGGCGCTCGGGCACCGCTTGGAGGGGTGCTTTCAAGCACGCCTCCCTCAGGAATGTACAAGTCAAAGGAGACCCAACCCCCAGGAGTTCATCGCAAGGAACACCCATGAGCTACAAGAGTCCAGAGTCATGCGCGGTAGCCGCCGCTTACCTGTCGTGGCCCCACATCCAGGCGAGGATGGAGGACTACGCGTCTGCGTCGACGTACCAGGGCTCAACCGAGCTGCGTCCCAGGAGCGCCTATGGCCTTCGGCCGTAGGGCGCTGCATGGAACCACCTCACAGCTACGCTCGCATGGCCTTCGGCCTGCCGAGCACGGTTGCCGCACATCGGTGCCTGTTGAGGAGAATTCTGGAGGCTCAGGAGGTCAGGCATCACGCGGTCCTGGCGGAGGTGGCGATGGTCCCCGAAGACCTGCACGTGCCACCGGAGCCTCCCGAGGCCCCTGTGCCTGGGGGCTCATGAGGGCCGACGTCTTCACCGCGCATCGCTCACTTCCTCAGCATCATTTCATCTTCAACAGCACCAGGTGACATCTTTCAGAGTTCTACTTTCAGCTGGGAGCGCCCACAGGGTTGCACCATTCCCATGCCGCGTGGGTCCGTCCCCGCGGCATGTATCCATTTTGTTTACGCTCTTTACTTACTTTGTTGGGGGCGCCCCTCGGGCTGCATCATCCCCACACCGCTCGGGCCCGACCCAGCGGCAGTTGCTTTTCTAGCATTTCCCCTAGGATGAAGTTGTTCTTTCATGCTTAATCTGGTTCCCATAATTATCACCTACTGCTTGTCGTCATGCAAAGTGCTTGCACGTTAAAAGGGGGGCGCTTGAGCATCGCGACTCATGGGCTCTTACTGGCTCTCCAGCCCTCACCCCCTGGCCTTGACCCACGACATCACGACCTGTCATACCAGCGGCGGCAGAGCTCGCTCGGGGGCCGGGACCTGAGGACGTAGAGCATTTGCATTCTAACAAACCTGCAGGAACACACCAATTGATAAAGGCCTAGAGCCAGGCGCAACCCGCCTCGAGGTAGGGCCTCGTGAGTTCCGCGCTGGCTCATGGGTGCCCAGATACACCTCTCCTAGCCCTACCGTGTTGGCCACATGTCAGGGCGGGGTTGTACATGCCCTGGGGGCTCCTCCCAGAGGGGAGCCCCTCCCACGCACCAGTGGAAGCACCATGCTCTGCGCTGGCTGACGACACTGCCGGGGAGTGGCTATGCCCGTACACATCGGAAGCGCTATGCTCCGCGCTGGTGATAAACAACTAAGGGCGGCCTACAGCCGTACCAACCTCAGGGATCCCAGAGCTCAGTGTCCGACACCATCGCAACACCTTCCCTCAGGAGTGCCGCGCGAGGGGGCTGGACACGGGGGCTACGCCCGGGCCTCGCCCGAGCGCACGCCACCCAGCCAGGTCCCTTGGACCTAGTCGTCGCGCGCCACTCCCCGAGTGGAGCCAAGGTACGAAACCCGTTTGAGCGTCTAGGGGAACTCCTGAGCATCGCAACTCAGGAGCCTAACTTGCCATGTAGCCCCTCACTCCTTAGTACCATCCTTGGTTTCCGGTCGGGGCTAACGCTGGGTGAGATACGTGCGGGTTCGGGCCCTGCCGACGTAGAACAATCAATCCACCCCTCGCTCCCCCTTCCCTACTTGTTGCTCGCGCGTCAAAGGGGACTCCTAAGCATCGCGACTCAGGATCCTAAGTTGCCACGTAGCCCCTCACTCCTTAGTCCCGTCCTTGGTTTCCGGTCGGGGCTAACGCTGGGTGAGGTACGCGCGGGGCCGGGCCCTGCCGACGTAGAGCATAAGCAAGTAGGAGAGGAATATGCAAATTCCAGGAAATTCAAAGCAAATATTACAAGCCATAAGATTGTTCCACAATGCCAAACACAAGTTTAAACGCCTCCGCGAGGCATGATGCATGTGCAGGGATAAAACAGGATGGAAGTCGCGAAGGGATCACTCTCCAGTAACGCCGTCACTATTGGAAATATGCCCTAGAGGCAATAATAAATTATTTATTATTATATTATATTTCATTGTTCATGATAATATTTTATTATCCATGCTAGAATTGTATTCATAGGAAACTCAGATACATGTGTGGATACATAGACAACACCATGTCCCTAGTAAGACTCTAGTTGACTAGCTCGTTGATCAATAGATGGTTACGGTTTCCTGACCATGGACATTGGATGTCATTGATAACGGGATCACATCATTAGAAGAATGATGTGATGGACAAGACCCAATCCTAAGCCTAGCACAAGATCGTGTAGTTCGTATGCTAAAGCTTTTCTAATGTCAAGTATCATTTCCTTAGACCATGAGATTGTGCAACTCCCGGATACCGTAGGAGTGCTTTGGGTGTGCCAAACGTCACAATGTAACTGGGTGGCTATAAAGGTGCACTACGGGTATCTTCGAAAGTGTCTGTTGGGTTGGCACAAATCGAGACTAGGATTTGTCACTCCATGTAACGGAGAGGTATCTCTGGGCCCATTCGGTAGGACATCATCATAATGTGCACAATGTGACCAAGGAGTTGATCACGGGATGATGTGTTACGGAACAAGTAAAGAGACTCGCTGGTAACGTGATTGAACAAGGTATCGGGATACCCACGATCGAATCTCGGGCAAGTATCGTACCGATAGACAAAGGGAATTGTATACGGGATTGATTGAATCCTTGACATCATGGTTCATCCGATGAGATCATCGTGGAGCATGTGGAAGCCAACATGGGTATCCAGATCCCGCTGTTGGTTATTGACCGGAGAGTTGTCTTGGCCATGTCTGCATGACCCCCGAACCCGTAGGGTCTACACACTTAAGGTTCGATGACGCTAGGGTTATAGGGAAAGTATGTACGCGGCTACCGAATGTTGTTCGGAGTCCCGGATGAGATCCTGGACGTCACGAGGAGTTCCAGAATGGTCCGGAGGTAAAGATTGATATATAGGAAGTATGGTTTTGGCCACCGGAAGTGTTCGGGCATCACCGGTAGTGTACCGGGACCACCGGAGGGGTCCGGGGGTCCACCGGGTGGGGCCACCAGCCCCGGAGGCCTACATGGGCCAATAGTGGGAAGGGACCAGCCCCTAGGTGGGCTGGGGCACCTCCCACCAAGGCCCAAGGCGCCTCCTAGAGGGGAGGGGGCAAACCCTAGGGCAGATGGGCCCTAAGGCCCACCCCAGGTGCGCCTCCCCTCTCTCCCTTGTGGCCGCCACCCTAGATGGGATCTAGGGCTGCCGCACCCCTTGGGGTGGGAACCCTAGGTGGGGGTGCAGCCCTCCCTCTCCCCCTATATATAGTGGAGGCAAAGGGGCAGCCCAACACATGAAGTTCTTCCCCTGTTGGCGCAGCCCTACCCCTCTCCCTCCTCGTCTCTCGTAGTGCTTGGCGAAGCCCTGCTGGAGTTCCGCGCTCCTCCACCACCACCACGCCGTCATGATGCTGTTGGACGGAGTCTTCCCCAACCTCTCCTTCTCCCCTTGCTGGATCAAGGCGTAGGAGACGTCACTGGGCTGCACGTGTGTTGAACGCGGAGGCGCCGTTGTTCGGCGCTTAGATCAGAATCAACTGCGATCTGAATCGCTACAAGGACGACTCCTTCATCCGCGTTCTTGCAACGCTTCCGCTTAGCGATCTACAAGGGTATGTAGATGCACTCCCCTTCCCTCGTTGCTAGATTACTCCATAGATTGATCTTGGTGATGCGTAGAAAATTTTAAATTTCTGCTACGATCCCCAACAGTGGTATCAGAGCTAGGTCCATGCGTAGTTTCTATGCACGAGTAGAACACAAAGCAGTTGTCGGCGTCGATATTGTCAATTTACTTGCCGTTACTAGTCTTATCTTGATTCGGCGGCATCATGGGATGAAGCGGCCCAGACCGACCTTACACGTACGCTTACGTGAGACTGGTTCCACCGACTGACATGCACTAGTTGCATAAGGTGGCTAGCGGGTGTCTGTCTCTCCCACTTTAGTCGGATCAGATTCGATGAAAAGGGTCCTTATGAAGGGTAAATAGAAATTGGCATATCACGTTGTGGTTTTTGCGTAGGTAAGAAACGTTCTTGCTAGAAACCTATAGCAGCCACGTAAAAACTTGCAACAACAATTAGAGGACGTCTAACTTGTTTTTGCAGCATATGCCTTGTGATGTGATATGGCTAAAAGGATGTGATGAATGATATATGTGATGTACGAGATTGATCATGTTCTTGTAATAGGAATCACGACTTGCATGTCGATGAGTATGACAACCGGTAGGAGCCATAGGAGTTGTCTTAATTTATTTATGACCTGCGTGTCAACATAAACGTCATGTAATTAATTTACTTTATTGCTAAAGTGTTAGCCATAGTAGTAGAAGTAATAGATGATGAGACAACTTCAAGAAGACACGATGATGGAGATCATGATGATGGAGATCATGGTGTCATGCCGGTGACAACGATGATCATGGAGCCCCGAAGATGGAGATCAAAAGGAGCAAAATGATATTGGCCATATCATGTCACTATTTGATTGCATGTGATGTTTATCATGTTTTACATCTTATTTTCTTAGAACGACGGTCGCTTCAATAAGATGATCCCTCACTAAAATTTCAAGAAAGTGTTCCCCCTAACTATGCACCGTTGCGAAGGTTCGTTGTTTCTAAGCACCACGTGATGATCGAGTGTGATAGATTCTAACATTCGAATACAACGGGCGTAAGCCATATTTACACACGCAATACACTTAGGTTGACTTGACGAGCCTAGCATGTACAGACATGGCCTCGGAACACGGAAGACCGAAAGGTCGAACATGAGTCGTATAGAAGATACGATCAACATGAGATGTTCACCGTTGATGACTAGTCCGTCTCACATGATGATCGGACACGGCCTAGTCGATTCGGATCATGTTTCACTTAGATGACTAGAGGGATGTCTATCTGAGTGGGAGTTCATTAAATAATTTGATTAGATGAACTTAATTATCATGAACGTAGTCTAAATTGTCTTTGCAAATGTGTTGTAGATAAATAGCTCACGTTGTAGCTCCCTGTTTCAATACGTTCCTAGAGAAAGACTAAGTTGAAAGATATTGTAAGAAATGATGCGGACTGGGTCCGTAGTCCGAGGAGTGTCCTCACTGCTACACAGAAGGCTTACGTCTTTGATGCACCGCTCGATGTGCAAACCCCTACAATGTCGTCTGTGGATGTTGTGAATACCTGACAGACAAATCCTGATGACTACTTAATAGTTTAGTGCACCATACTTTACGGCTTAGAACTGGGATTCCGATGACGTTTTGAACGCCATAAGACATATGAGATGTTCGAAGAGCTGAAAATGGGATTTCAGGCTCATGCCCGTGTTGAGAGGTATGAGACCTCTGACAAGTTCTTTTGCCAACAAGATGGAGGAGAATAGCTCAGCTAGTGGGCATGTGCTCAGAATGTCTGGGTGCTACAATCATTTAAATCAAGTGGGAGTTAAACTTCCAAATAAGACAGTGATTGATAGAGTTCTCTAGCCACTATCACTAAGCTACTAGATCTTCGTGATGAACTATGACATGCAAGGGATGGAGATGATCCCGGAGCTGTTAGCGGTGCTTAAGACCGCAAAAGGTAGAAATCAAGAAGGAGCATCAAGTGTTGATGGTTTAATAAGACCACTGGTTTCAAGAAGGGCAAGGGCTAGAAGGGAAACTTCATGGATGGCAAACCAGTTGCCGCTCCAGTGAAGGAACCCAAGGTTGAACCCAAACCCGAGACTAAGTGCTTCTATTGTAAGGGGAACGGTCACTGGTAGCGGAATTACCCCAAATGCATGGTAGATAAGAAGGCTGGCAACTTCAACAAAGTACATACGTGTTATTAATGTGTACCTCACTAGTACTCCTAGTAGCACCTGGGTATTGGATACCGGTTCAGTTACTATTATTGGTGACTTGAAGCAAAAGCTACGGACTAAACGGAGACTGGCTAAGGGTGAGGTGACGATGTGTGTTGGAAGTGTTTCCAAAGTTGATGAGATCACCATCGCACGCTCCATCTGCCTTCGGGATTAGTATTGAACCTAGATAAATGTTATCAGGTGTCTACGTTGAGCATGAATATGATTAGATCATGTTCATTGCAATACGGTTATTCATTGAAGTTAGAGAATAATGGTTATTCTGTTTACATGAATAATACCTTTCATGGTCATGCACCCTATGTGAATGGTTCATTGAATCTCGGTCGTGGTAATACACATGTTCACGCCAAAAGATGTAGCGTTAATAATGATAGTACCACTTTCTTGTGGCACTGCCGCTTAGGTCATATTGGCGTAAGATGCATGAAGAAACTCCATGTCGATGGATGTTTGGAGTCAGTTGATTTTGAATCGCTTGACACTTGCAAGCCATGCCTCATGGGCAGGATGACTAAGACCCCGTTTCCAGGTACATTGAAACGGGCAAGTGACTTGTTGGAAATCATACATGCTGATGCGTGTGATCCAATGAGAATTGAAGCGTGCGGTGGATATCGCTATTTTCTCATCTTCACTGATGATTCGGGTAGATATAGGTATATTTACTTAATGAAGCACAAGTCTGAAACATTTGAAAAGTTCAAGCGATTTCAGAGTGAAGTTAAGAATCATCATAACAAGAAGATCATGTTCCTACGATCTGATCAAAAGGGGATGTTGTGAGTCATGAGTTTGGCAATCACTTAAGACATTGTGAATTGTTTCACAGTTTAAGCCACCTAGAACACCACAGGGTAATGGTGTGTCCGGACGTCGTAATCAAACCGTATGAGATATGGTGCGATCTATGATGTCTCTTACCGATCTACCGTTTTCATTTTGAGGTTATGCGTTAGAGACAACTGCATTCACTTTAGATAGGACACCATCTAAGTCCGTTGAGACGATGTCATATGAACATTGGTTTGGCAAGAAACCAAAATTGTCGTTTCTTAATGTTTGGGGCTGCGATGCTTAAGGCTTCAGCCGAAGAAGCTCGAACCCAAAAGCGGACAAACACATCTTCATAGAATACCCAAAGGTGACAGTTGGGTATACCTTCTATCTCAGATCTGAGGGCAAATTGTTTTTCGCTAAGAACGGGTCCTTTCTCGAGAAGGAGTTTCTCTCGAAAGAATTGAGTGGGAGGAAGATAGAACTTGATGAGGTTGTCGAACCTTTACTTCAACCAGAGAGTGATGCAACACAGAAAGATGTTTTTTGTGGCGCCTATGTCTGTTGAATAGGAAGTTAATGATAGTGATCATGAAGCTTTGGATTAAGTTGCTATCAAACCTCGTAGGTCGACAAGGATATGTACTACTCCTGAGTGGTACGGTAATCCTATCTTAGATATCATGTTGTTAGACAACAATGAACCTACGAGCTATGGAGAAGCGATGGTGGGCCCGTATTCCGACAAATGGTTAGAAGCCATGAAATCCGAGATAGGATCCATGTATCAGAACAAAGTATGGACTTTGGTGGACTTGCCCGATGATCGGCGAGCCATTGAGATAAATGGATCTTTAAGAAGAAGACGGACATGGGCAGTAATGTTACCGTCTATGAAGCTGGACTTATGGGAAAGAGTCTTTTCACAAGTTCAAGGAGTTGACTACGATGAGAATTTCTCACCCGTAGCGATGCTTAAGTCTGTTGGAATCATGTTAGCATTAGCTATATTTTTCGATCATGAAATCTGACAGATGGATGTCAAAACAAGTTTTCTTACCAGTTTTCGTAAGAAAAAGTTGTATGTGATACAATAAAAGGTTTTGTCAATCCTAAGGATGTTAAAAGGTATGCTGGCTCCAGCAATCCTTCTATGGACTAGAGCAAGCATCTCGGAGTCGGAATATATGCTTTGATGGAGTGATCAAAGCTTTTAGGTTTATAAAATGTTTGCTAGAAACTTGTATTTACAAGAAAGTGAGTGGGAGCACTACACCATTTCTGATAAGTATATGTGGATGACATATTGTTGATTTGAAATGATGTAGAATTTCTGGAAAGCATAAACGGTTGTTTGAAGAGTGATTTTCAAAGGAAGACCTGGATAAAGTTGCTTACATATCGGGCATCAAGATCTATAGAGATAGATCAAAACGCCTGATGATACTTTCAAAGAACGCACACCTTGACATGTTTTTGAAGGAGTTCAAAACATATCAGTCAAAGAAGGGGTTCTTACCTGAGTTGTAAGGTGCGAAGTTGAGTAAGACTCAAAGCTTGACCACGGCAGAAGAAAGAGGAAGAACGAAAGTCGTCCCCTATGCTTTTGTCATAGGCTCTATACGGTATGCCATGCTGAGTACCGCACCTGATGTGTGCCTTGCCACGTGTCTGGCAAGAGGGTACAAAGGTGATCTAGGAGTGGATCACCAGATAGCGGTCAAAATTATCCTTAGAGGAATAAGGAAATGTTTCTCGTTTATGGAGGTGATAAAGAGTTGGACGTAAAAAGTTACGTCGATGCAAGCTTAACACCTATCCAGATAGATCTGAGTAGAGATACCGCATACGTATAATGGAGCAACAATTTGGAATAGCTCCAAGTGGAACGTGGTCGCAGCATCTACGATATGACATAAAGTTTTGCGAAATACATAGGGATCTGAATATGGCAGACCTGTTGACTACAACCTCTCTCACAAGCATAAGATGATCAAACCCAGAACTCATTGAGTGTTAATCGCATAGTGATGTGAACTAGATTAGTGACTCTAGTAAACTCTTTGGATGTTGGTCACATGGCGATGTAACCTATGAGTGTTAATCACATGGCGATGTGAACTAGATTATTGACTCTGGTGCAAGTGGGAGACTGTTGGAAATATGCCCTAGAGGCAATAATAAATTAGTTATTATTATATTATATTTCATTGTTCATGATAATCGTTTATTATCCATGCTAGAATTGTATTGATAGGAAACACAGATACATGTATGGATACATAGACAACACCATGTCCCTAGTAAGCCTCTAGTTGACTAGCTCGTTGATCAATAGATGGTTACGGTTTCCTGACCATGGACATTGGATGTCGTTGATAAAGGTATCACATCATTAGGAGAATGATGTGATGGACAAGACCCAATCCTAAGCCTAGCACAAGATCGTGTAGTTCGTATGCTAAAGCTTTTCTAATGTCAAGTATCATTTCCTTAGACCATGAGATTGTGCAACTCCCGGATACCGTAGGAGTGCTTTGGGTGTGCCAAACGTCACAACGTAACTGGGTGGCTATAAAGGTGCACTACGGGTATCTCCGGAAGTGTCTGTTGGGTTGGCTCGAATCGAGACTGGGATTTGTCACTCCGTGTAACGGAGAGGTATCTCTGGGCCCACTCGGTAGGACATCATCATAATGTGCACAATGTGACCAAGGAGTTGATCACGAGATGATGTGTTACGGAACGAGTAAAGAGACTCGCTGGTAACGTGATTGAACAAGGTATCGGGATACCCATGATCGAATCTCGGGCAAGTATCGTACCGATAGACAAAGGGAATTGTATACAAGATTGATTGAATCCTTGACATCGTGGTTCATCCGATGAGATCATCGTGGAGCATGTGGGAGCCAACATGGGTATCCAAATCCCGCTGTTGGTTATTGACCGGAGAGTTGTCTTGGCCATGTCTGCATGACTCCCGAACCCGTTGGGTCTACACACTTAAGGTTCGATGATGCTAGGGTTATAGGGAAAGTATGTACGCGATTACCGAATGTTGGTCGGAGTCCCGGATGAGATCCCGGACGTTACGAGGAATTCCGGAATGGTCCGGAGGTAAAGATTAATATATAGGAAGTATGGTTTTGGCCATCGGAAGTGTTCCGGGCATCACCGGTAGTGTACGGGGACCACCGGAGGGGTCCGGGGGTCCACCAGGTGGGGCCACCAGCCCCAGAGGCCTACATGGGCCAATAGTGGGAAGGGACCAGCCCCTAGGTGGGCTGGGGCACCTCCCACCAAGGCCCAAGGCGCCTCCTAGAGGGGAGGGGGCAAACCCTAGGGCAGATGGGCCCTAAGGCCCACCCCAGGTGCGCCTCCCCTCTCTCCCTTGTGGCCGCCACCCTAGATGGGATCTAGGGCTGCCGCACCCCTTGGGGTGGGAACCCTAGGTGGGGGCGCAGCCCTCCCTCTCCCCTATATATAGTGGAGGCAAAGGGGCAGCCCAACACACGAAGTTCTTCCCCTGTTGGCGCAGGCCTACCCCTCTCCCTCCTCGTCTCTCGTAGTGCTTGGCGAAGCCCTGCTGGAGTTCCGCGCTCCTCCACCACCACCACGCCGTCGTGCTGCTGCTGGACGGAGTCTTCCCCAACCTCTCCTTCTCCCCTTGCTGGATCAAGGCGTAGGAGACGTCACCGGGCTGCACGTGTGTTGAACGCGGAGGCGCCGTTGTTCGGCGCTTAGATCGGAATCAACCGCGATCTGAATCGCTACGAGTACGACTCCTTCATCCGCGTTCTTGCAACGCTTCCGCTTAGCGATCTACAAGGGTATGTAGATGCACTCCCCTTCCCTTGTTGCTAGATTACTCCATAGATTGATCTTGGTGATGCATAGAAAATTTTAAATTTCTGCTACGATCCCCAACAGTGGTATCAGAGCTAGGTCCATGCGTAGTTTCTATGCACGAGTAGAACACAAAGCAGTTGTGGGCGTCGATATTGTCAATTTACTTGCCGTTACTAGTCTTATCTTGATTCGGCGGCATCGTGGGATGAAGCGTCCCGGACCGACCTTACACGTACGCTTACGTGAGACTGGTTCCACCGACTGACATGCACTAGTTGCATAAGGTGGCTAGCGGGTGTCTATCTCTCGCACTTTAGTCGGATCAGATTCGATGAAAAGGGTCCTTATGAAGGGTAAATAGAAATTGGCATATCACGTTGTGGTTTTCGCGTAGGTAAGAAACGTTATTGCTAGAAACCTATAGCAGCCACGTAAAAACTTGCAACAGCAACTAGAGGACGTCTAACTTGTTCTTGCAACGCTTCCGCTTAGCGATCTACAAGGGTATGTAGATGCACTCCCCTTCCCTCGTTGCTAGATTACTCCATAGATTGATCTTGGTGATTCATAGAAAATTTTAAATTTCTGCTACGATCCCCAACAGTCACCGATGGTGGAGTCACGCTGGATGGCTTCGCCTCTCGAGGTCGCAAGGCCGGCGGCCCCGCACCCGGGCAGGACGCTGGGGGAGCGGAACTTCCCCAGCAAAACCTCCTCTCGGCCCCTCAAAGCCTCTGCGGCGGCAGCGACACGGTCGCCGCTCACGGGCTCCAGCAGGCTGTCGAAGTCGACGTTGGGGTCGCGCAGGTAGACATGGCTGAGGACATGCGTCAGCACTGCAGAAGACAGGACATGTGCCTCGGCCTCGACCGTGGGGCCAGGGCCGTCTGCGACGTCCTCAAGCGCATCAACCAGGAAGGGGAGCAGCTTGGCGGGGCCGTCCTCCGCACCAGCCAACGGCTCCTCCAGGCCGCTCTCATACAGCGTCTTCAGTATGCCTCGAGCCTTCTTCTCCAGCTCCATGAAGGCCACCCGGTCCTCCGTCAGGACCTTCGCCTTGGCATCCAGCTCGGTCCTCTCCGCCTTCAGCGACCACTCTAGCGTCTCCAGTCGGCGGTGGCGGTCATCAAGCTTGGCGTCCCGGTCCTTGGCGGCGGACTCCCTAGCCTTCATCTCTTTCTCGTTCTCCTGGAGGCTGCGCACCTCCTTGGCGAGCTCGTAGCGCAGGCCTTGCAGCTCGGCCTCAAGCGCCTTGCAGCGGCCCTGGGCAGTTGCAACATCGCCCAAGGCAGCATCGCGAGCGGCCTTGGCTTGGTTGGCGGTCGGTCTCTCCTCGTCGGAGGACGACACGGCCTGGCTCAACACCGCTCGGACGGAGGCAGCAGAACTAGCCCAGCCAGAGGCCAACTCCAGGCGCCCGGCCACCAGACGAGGGTCTGCGCTCAGGAGATCCTCCCGCAATTGGCTCAGCTCGTTGTCAACCTAGTCCAGGACAGCAGCGGAGGGAGCAGAAGAGACAAAGAACCTGTGGAGCAGGCGGAGAAGATGGCAGCGTGACCACGACTTGGCAGGAAGGCACCTCCGGAGCCTTGGCTGCCACGGTCGCAGCGTCGGGCACACTCGACTCCAGGTCCAGCGGGGCCACGGGGGCTGACTCCTCGCCGGGGTGCCCCAGTTGGCCTCGCGAGGGCGGTTGGGTCAGAGAGGCGCGGGCCTCGCCATCCTCTCCCCCAACAGCCGAAGGCGTCGCCCCAGCAGACGGATTCGCCCCAAGCAGCGCCGCAGAAGCCTCCTTCAACCTCTTGGCCGCAGGTGCCGGCCTGGTAAAAGAGCGCAAATGTCAACCCTCAGCGGCAGAAACCAAGCAGAGTATGAATCGAGCACTTGCTGGACATCGTCTCTGGACTCAAGCAACCTCCGGCCAAACTTGAAGCCCGAGAGCCTGCAGCGGTGCTCAGCCTTGGGGGCCCGGAAGCAGAAGGCGCGTCAGGAGGGATGGAGCTGGCCTTGGAACCCCAGGGACCAGAGCAGACCCTCGGGGAACTAGGCTCGACCTGCCCTTCCTCGTGACCGAGGAAGGGCCCTCCTTTCCTTGCCTGGCGCTGGCCTCGTCGTCGTCCGGCATGGAGCGGAGGGCCTGGGACCTGCGCCGAGGGAAGGACTCCCCCCAATCCTCGCCAGTCTCCTCCGAGTCGGACGCTTCCTCCTCCACCTCTTCTTCCTCCTCTCCCCCGCTGGAGCTGCCGGAGGACAAGTTCACCATCGCCAAGAACGCCAGATCTTCGGGAGCTGCCGCGGGCACCAGCCCCTCACCGTTGAAGGTGGGCATGGCGTTCACCACCTGCTCCCAGTCGTCACGAAGGAACAGGGGGATGGGGGCGCCCACCGGGCTCGCAACGTCTCCCCAACCAAGGAATGGAGGGCCGCAGCCAGATCCTCGTCGGTCAGGGCCTCGGAGCTCAGGCGCAGGGCGACATCTGCTCCTCCAAGCCTCCACAGTGGGAGCGGGTGCTCCTGGAGCGGAGCCACCCGGTGCTCCAAGAACTCCCTTAGGAGCGTGGTCCTGGTCAGCTTCGCCACCTCCGAGTTGCTTGGCCTCAAATCCGCGTTCATCCTCCTCAACACCGCCTTCGTGCGAGGGTCGACGAGCTCCGCGCGGGACCATGCGACAACGGACTTAGGTTGCCCCGTGTGCAATACCAAACGAGGGTGGAGGCGCCCGACATCCATCATGACCCACTTGCTCCGGTAGCCTTCAATCCTCTTCCCAGGCTTCGAGATGGCGTTGGAGCTGGAATATGCAATGAAGCTCGCGCATGCGGAGATCTGAGCGCCAGAAACCCGGAGGGAGAAAAAGTGGCGCAGCAAGGCCACCGAGGGCTTCACACCAACATGAGCCTCGCAATAGTAGGCGAAAATTGCCAGGAGAAGGACAGAATTGGGGTGGAGATGCAGAGCCTGCAAGTTGTATTGGTGGAGAACGGCATGGAAGAACTCAGAGAAAGGAGGCACCAGACCGGCGGCAATGGCGCTCACGAAGAACGGGTAGAAGGTGCTCCCCTTGCCCTGAGGCTGATCGAAGCCGACCTTGAGCACAGTTGCCCCCTCGCTGCCCTGCGCCATTGTCATCAGGCGTGTGAGGGCGAGGTTCTTCTCCGACAAATTCAAGGAATCCAGGGCTGGCGAGTACCAAGCATCAGCCGGCGACTTGCGAGGCGCCATGGCGTGCCGGATGTGAAGGATTGAGACGGATCTGGAGGATTTCGGGAGCAAGAGAAAGGAGGACGAGAAAGGGGATCTAGGGCAAGACGGACGAGAGCGGGGCAGGTAAGCCTGGCCAAGGCACCCCCTTTGTCAGTTGTGCAGTTGCCGAGGTGTCATGGGAAGTGCAGACACCCACGACCAATCAACCGCCACGCGGCGCCCAAGGCCGCAGGCTGTTAGGGCCCACGGCGCTTCATGCTTGCCCCTTCACTTCTCTGCTAAGCCAAGCCCGCGCGCGCCTTGGGCCGGGGGCTACTGTCGGCATTCTGGGAATGGGGGTCCCCAGACTTGCCTGCCTGCGGCCTGCGGCGTGGCTCAGGTGGGGGCCTGTTGGGTTTCGTAGTAATTTCAAAAAATTTCCTACACACACGCAAGATCATGTGATGCATAGCAACGAGAGGGGAGAGTGTTGTCTACGTACCCAATGCAGACCGACTGCGAAAGCGCTGACACGACGTAGAGGAAGTAGTCGTACGTCTTCACGATCCAACCGATCAAGCACCGAAACTACGGCACCTCCGAGTTCGAGCACACGTTCAGCTCGATGACGATCCCCGGACTCCGATCCAGCAAAGTGTCGCGGAAGAGTTTCGTCAGCACGACGGCGTGGTGACGATCTTGATGAACTACAGCAGCAGGGCTTCGCCTAAACTCCGCTACAGTATTATCGAGGAATATGGTGGCAGGGGGCACCGCACACGGCTAAGGAATAGATCACGTGGATCAACTTGTGTGTCTAGAGGTGCCCCCTGCCTCCGTATATAAAGGAGTAGAGGGGGGAGGCTGGCTGGCCAAGCTTGGTGCGCCAGGAGAGTCCTACTCCCTCTGGGAGTAGGATTCCCCCCCCCCCAATCCTAGTTGGAATAGGATTCGCGGAGGGGGAAAAGAGGAGGAGGGGGCCGGCCACCTCTCCTAGTCCTAATAGGACTAGGGGAGGGGGGAGGCACGCAGCCCATCTAGGGCAGCCCCTTCTCTTTTCCACTAAGGCCCACTATGGCCCATATAGCTCCCGGGGGGTTCCGGTAACCCTCCCGGTACTCCGGTAAAATCCCGATTTCACCCGGAACACTTCCGATATCCAAATATAGGCTTCCAATATATCAATCTTTATGTCTCGACCATTTCGAGACTCCTCGTCATGTCCGTGATCACATCCGGGACTCCGAACAACCTTCGGTACATCAAAATGCATAAACTCATAATCTAACTGTCATCGTAACCTTAAGCGTGCGGACCCTACGGGTTCGAGAACAATGTAGACATGACCGAGACACGTCTCCGGTCAATAACCAATAGCGGGACCTGGATGCCCATATTGGCTCCTACATATTCTACGAAGATCTTTATCGGTCAGACCGCATAACAACATACGTTGTTCCCTTTGTCATCAGTATGTTATTTGCCCGAGATTCGATCGTCGGTATCCAATACCTAGTTCAATCTCATTACCAGCAAGTCTCTTTACTCGTTTCGTAATACATCATCTCACAACTAACATATTAGTCGTAATGCTTGCAAGGCTTATGTGATGTGCATTACCAAGAGGGCCCAGAGATACCTCTCCGACAATCAGAGTGACAAATCCTAATCTCGAAATACGCCAACCCAACATCTACCTTTGGAGACACCTGTAATGCTCCTTTATAGTCACCCAGTTACGTTGTGACATTTGGTAGCACCCAAAGTGTTCCTCTGGTAAACGGGAGTTGCATAATCTCATAGTCATAGGAACATGTATAAGTCATGAAGGAAGCAATAGCAACATACTAAACGATCGGTGCTAAGCTAATGAAATGGGTCATGTCAATCAGATCATTCTCTTAATGATGTGATCCCGTAAATCAAATAACAACACATTGTTCATGGTTAGGAAACATAACCATCTTTGATTAACGAGCTAGTCAAGTAGAGGCATACTAGTGACACTTTGTTTGTCTATGTATTCACACATGTATTATGTTTCCGGTTAATACAATTCTAGCATGAATAATAAACATTTATCATGATTATAAGGAAATAAATTAATAACTTTATTATTGCCTCTAGGGCATATTTCCTTCAGGGCCCAGCGCGGCCCATCTTCATCAGCCCAAGATCAAGACCCTCGCGAGGGGCCAAGCCTCGCGGGGCGGACGACGGGAAGCCTCCTCAGAGGCAGCCTCATCAGGCAGGCTCGCGAGGAGGCGGAGAGATCAAGGCAGGGGTACCTCACGAGGACCCCATGACGCAAGCCATGACGAACCAGGCCAGGCGGGCGCCAGCCTGCGCAGTGTCCTTGTTTCCCCTTTGGTGCAAAGGGGTCAAGCACAGGCCAAGGTATCAGGCAAAGGTTACCATTCCGGTGCAACGAGACCAAGACCAGCCGGACGGCCGGACGGAGGTCACCGTGGAGCCCAAGACGGCGTCATCACCAGTGCTTTTGGCAGCCGAAGACCACCTTTGGTCAGGATAACTTGTACTAGATGTTCCCCTTCAAAATGGCCAATTGTTGGCGCCCTTCCTGCTCAATTATTTGGGGAGAGGCCCAGGGCCTCTATATATAGAGCTAGCCACCACAGAGTAGAGAGGGGGAGAAACCCTCGAGACACCGAGAAAACCTAGAGACATCGAGAAGAGACATCTGGAAATCTGGTAGAACCCTAGCAGAGAGAGAGGGAGAGGCGACTGAACTCACCCTAGCAGTTCATTGCACCAGCTCGAGAACACCTCTCGCGAGGTTGTTCTTCCCTTTTACTGTCCATCATCAGCCCCAGAGGCAATCCACCACACCACACACTTGAGTAGGGTATTACACCAAACGGTGGCACGAACCAGTATAAAACTCGTGTCTATTGTGTTGTTCATCATTTTCATCTTAGTTCGCACGAGAGGATCGGACGCAGATCGGTAGGGGAAAGATCTCCGCATGCACCCCAGTGTTCGAACCTCAAGGGTCTGCCGGAACCCGAAATCTGATAGAAACATGGTAAACAAAGAGAGCCTTGGGTTCAGAAACCCATGCCTTTTCCTCCCAAACCATCCAAGAAAAAGATGATGAGGATTTTGAGCGCTTTGCTGAAATGATTAGACCTATCTTTTTGCGTATGCGATTAACTGATATGCTTAAAACCAATCCTTATGCTAAGTACATGAAAGATATAATTACAAATAAAAGAAAGATACCGGAAGCTGAAATTTCCACCATGCTTGCTAATTATAGTTTTAAGGGTGGAATACCAAAGAAACTTGGAGATCCCGGTGTGCCCACTATACCATGCTCTATTAAAAGAAACTATGTTAAAACTGCTTTATGTGATCTTGGAGCCGGTGTTAGTGTTATGCCTCTCTCTTTTTATCATAGACTTGATTTGAAAAGGTTGACACCTACTGAAATATCTTTGCAAATGGCTGATAAATCAACTGCTATACCTGTCGGTATTTGTGAGGATGTGCCTATTGTAGTTGCAAACGTTACTATTTTAACGGACTTTGTTATTCTTGATATTCCCAAGGATGATAGAATGTCTATTATTCTTGGAAGACCATTTTTGAATACTGAAGTGGGCTGTTATTGATTCCACTAAAGGCAATGTCACTTTTCATGTTAATGGTAATGAGCATACGGTACACTTCCCGAGGAAACAACCTCAACTTCATAGTATCAACTCTATTGGAAAAATACCATCGATTATATTTGGAGGTTTTGAATTTCCTCTTCCTACTGTCAAGAAGAAATATGATATTCTTATTATTGGGGATGTGCATATCCCTATTGAGGTAACATAGTGTTATTCGAAATTTCTCCGGTTCCATGTTATTCGAAATGAGTTTGTTAACAAGACTTGATCAACCTTGTTAGTGGATTCCTTTTGATGATCATGAGATGGATGAAACTAGAAGGCACAACCTTCTGTACCCCACTTTACTTTCTGTTATTTATATTAAATAAAATAAAAATAAATATTTTTCTGTTTGTTATCTGATTATCCGTGCAATATAAAAATAACTCGAAAATAAAAATTCTCCAAATGCCCTGAAATTTAAATATGATTTTTTCCATAATATTTGAGAATATTTGGCACTAAGAACACACCAGGGGGGTCAACCACCTACCCACGAGGGTGGAGGGCGCGCCCTACCCCCTGGGCGCACCCCCTACCTCGTGGGCCCACGGTGGCCCTCCTCCACTTATCCTTTCACCCATACACTTCATCTTCCTCCCACAAACACGAATATCCAACTCAAGCACGAGTTCTCGCTCATCTTGCTGCCATTTTCGATCTCCTTGCTCAAAGCACCTCTCACAAAACTGCTTAGGGAGATTGTTCTTTGCTATGTGACTCCTCTATTGGTCCAATTAGTTTTTGTTCTAGTGCTTTGTTCATTGCAAATTTTTGCTGCTTAGGTGACCCTGTTCTTGAGCTTGCATGTCAAGTTTATATGGTTCCAAGTAGTTTTGATGCATGATATAGGCTCTAGCAACTTGTAGGAGTAGTTGCTATCAATATTATTGAGTTTGGTTTACTTTTATTTTGAAATTACTAAAAAAATTCAGAATTTTTTAGAGGAAGAAAAATGCTTAGGAAAATGTTCCAAGGTGGTTCTTCAAGGAAGCAAGGACCCAGGCTTGCAATGCGTGATGCTGATGACGAGCCACCAAGAGACGCTCCAGTGCGTCCTTGTGAATGGCCCTCTGAGAACTTTATGGATCAAGCGGGAATTAAGGAAGAATTCAATGCATATTTGTGTAACGCTGATTTTGTGAGCTTCGAGGAAGAGAAGTGCAGCCAGTATCACTATCTCACCAGTACCTTTGTGAGGAGGTTTGAATTTTCGACTTCATGTAATTCTCCAACTGTCCTGTTTGATCTTTATGATAAATCTTACACTATGGACTTAGAGGATTTTACCACTGCTTGCAAACTTCCACAATGGGGTAGTATAAGGGATCTTCGCAAATCTGAATTTAGAGATTTTCTTGCTAGATAACTGTGGGAGAATCTAGAGATATTACACAAGCTACCATAGGGAGCATTCACTTTCCTGCTATACATTATTTTTCTCTCTTCATAGGTAGATGCATTAATGGTAAAGATGAGGCATGCCACATGTGTGTCCCTGACCTCAGTATTCTTCGGAGTGTTGTGTTAGGAGACAAATCTTATAATATGGAAGCCATTGTTGCACGTAGGTTGCACCTAAATAGACTTAATGGAGATTTCTTTGGGGGAATTTATGCAACCCGCATAGCTAATTTTCTTGGTATAGCCATACGCGATGATGATATTGAATTACCTCCTGCTTATCTAGATTTTAATGCTATGGTTCACCACCAGTTTGTCGAGAGGAATGAATCACCTCTCCAGTATCGACTAATCTTTAACAGACGCCGTGTTGTCCGTATTACTCTCCCTGCTCCTGCCTTCTTTGATTATCAGGCAAGAGGAGGATATACTATTACCAGAGAGGAGGCAGATGAGTACGAGAGGAGATAGGAGGCCGCTCGTCGCCACGCTGCAGCTCAGCAGGCGTTAACTGCTGCATCGCAGTACGACCCCAGCTACTATTATGGATATCCTCCAGGCCAGTCGTGGCCATAGACCAACTTAGGCCAAAAGCCTAAGCTTGGGGGAGTACGTATCTCCCACCGACATTACATTTATGTTCACACACTCATTGCTAGATGTCGGTGCTCATACTTTTTCATTGTATCATCCATGCTAGTTTCTTTTCCTTTTTATGCTTTCTTCTTGTGTGTTTAATAAACCTTAAGAAAAACCAAAAAAATTAGTTGTAGCTTTTAATCAGTTTAATTTCCATGCTTGTAGTAGTAATTAAAAAGAAAACCCAAAAATATTTCTTGTTCTTCTTTTGCTTGGTTGGAGCTTTCCCGTGTAAATAGTTTTATTTCTTTTCTTTTCTTTGGGGGTCGATAGCAGAAGACCATAATTAAATTGTTGAAGTGGCTCTTATATGCATTATTGTTGATCTGACAAAAGAGCCCATATTGCCTTGTCTTCTCCTGTTTACTGAATGCTTCCAGATTCCAGCTTAGTCCAATGCACGTGCACCATTATCATTATTCACATCGTTCGGTTGTGCAAGTGAAAGGCAATTATGATGATATATGATGGACTAACTGAGATGAGGAAAGCTGGTATGAACTCGACCTCTTTTGTTTTTATAAATATGATTAGTTCATCGTTCCTGATTCAGCCTATTATGAATAAACATGTTTGCAATGACAACTAGAGATCATAGTTTCTTATGCCATGCTTGATTAGCTATGAGTTATAATGGTTTACCTTGCGTGCCAACATGCTATAAAATGGTTATGATGTGGTATGATAGGGTGGTATCCTCCTCTGAATGATTTAAGTGACTTGACTTGGCACATGTTCACGCATGTAGTTGAAACAAAATCAACATAGCCATCATGATATTTATGTTCATGGTGGATTATATCCTACTCATGCTTGCATTCGGTGTTGATTAATTTTAATGCATGTTCATGACTGTTGTCGCTCTCTAGCTGGTCGCTTCCCAGTCTTTTGCTAGCCTTCACCTGTACTAAGTGGGAATACTGCTTGTGCATCCAAACTCCGTAAACCCCAAAGTTATTCCACATGAGTCCACTATACCTACCTATATACGATATCTACCTGCCGTTCCAAGTAAATTTGTATGTGCCAAACTCTAAACCTTCAAATAAATATCCTGTTTTGTATGCTCGAATAGCTCATGTATCAACTAGGGCTGTCTGTATCTTCCATGTTAGGCGGGTTATTCTCAAGAGGAGTGGACTCCGCTCCTCACTCACGAGATAAATGGCTGGTCACCGGGATGCCCAGTCCCATGCTTTATGCAACCTAAATCATAATAATTGCAAACAAAACTCCCCTGGGACTCTTGTTAGTTGGAGGCACTCGTTTTTTCGAGCAAGCCATGGATTGATGCTTGTTGGTGGAAGGGGTGGTATAAACTTTACCATTCTGTTTGGGAACCGCCTATAATGTGTGTAGCAAGGAAGATATTGCCATCTCTTGGTTGTTATGTTGAAAATGAAAGTATACCGCTCAAAATATTATTCACCTCTGTTTCAAAACTGAGATCTGGAACCTCTACAAATCCCTGCTTCCCTCTGCAAAGGGCCCATCTATTTACTTTATACTGAGTCATCATCCTCTTATTAAAAAGCACCCGTTGGAGAGCACCGCTGTCATTCGCATTCATTACTATTAGTTTACATTGAGTATGACTTGAATGGATCTCTTTTACCATGAATTACAATGTCTAGTCAGTCCTTAGTCTTTAAAGGTGCTCTGCATTTATGTTTTGCGGTCTCAGAAAGGGCCAGCGAGATACCATCTTGTTATATCATATTATGATTGTTTTGAGAGAGTGTTGTCATCCAAGATTTATTATTATAGCTCGCTAGTTGATTATGCTATTTATATGAATAAACTCGAGACCTATGCGTTATTGCGAATGTGGTTAGTTATAATCTTTGCTGAAAACTTGAATGCTGGCTTTACATATTTACAACAACAAGAGCAAACAGAGTTTGTAAAAGTTTTTCTTTATCACTTTCAGTTTGTCAACCGAATTGCTTGAGGACAAGCAAAGGTTTAAGCTTGGGGGAGTTGATACGTCTCCAACGTATCTACTTTTCGAAACACTTTTACCCTTGTTTTGGACTCTAACTTGTATGATTTGAATGGAACTAACCCAGACTGACGCTGTTTTCAGCAGAATTACCATGGTGTTATTTATGTGCAGGAGCAAACATTCTCGGAATGACCTGAAACTTCACGGAGCCACTTTTCAGAAAATAAGAAAAATCCCTGCCAAAGATGAAGGCCAGGGGCCCACCGTCTCTCCACGAGGGTGGGCGCGCCTGCCCCCCTAGGGCGCACCCCCTACCTCGTGGGCCCCCTATTGCCTCTCCGACTCCAACTCCACCTCCATATATTGAGTTTCGGGGAGAGAAAAAAATCAGAGAGAAGAAATCATCGCGTTTTACGATACGGAGCCGCCGCCAAGCCCTAAAACCTCTCGGGAGGGCTGGTCTGGAGTCTGTTCGGGGCTCGGAGAGGGGAATCCGTCGCCATCGTCATCATCAACAATCCTCCATCACCAATTTCATGATGCTCACCGCCGTGCGTGAGTAATACCATCGTAGGCTTGCTGGACGGTGATGGGTTGGATGGGATCTATCATGTAATCGAGTTAGTTTTGTTAGGGTTTGATCCCTAGTGTCCACTATGTTCTGAGATTGATGTTGCTATGACTTTGCTATGCTTAATGCTTGTCACTAGGGCCCGAGTGCCATGATTTCAGATCTGAACCTATTATGTTTTTAATCTTATCTTGCAAGTCTATAGTCACCTATTATGTGTTATGATCCATTAACCCCGAAGTGACAATAATCAGGATACCTACCGGTGATGACCGTAGTTTGAGGAGTTCATGTATTCACTATGTGTTAATGCTTTGTTCCAGTTCTCTATTAAAAGGAGGCCTTAATATCCCTTAGTTTCCGTAAGGACCCCGCTGCCACAGGAGGGTAGGACAAAAGATGTCATGCAAGTTCTTTTCCATAAGCACGTATGACTATGTTCGGAATACATGCCTACATTATATCAATGAACTGGAGCTAGTTCTGTGTCACCCTAGGTTATGACTGTTACATGATGAACCGCATCCGGCATAATTCTCCATCACTGATCCATTGCCTACGAGCTTTCCATATATTGTTCTTCGCTTATTTACTTTTCCATTGCTATTGCTATCATCACTACAAAATACCAAAAACATTGCTTTTACTACCGTTACTTTTTGTTACCGGTACCACTACTATCATATTACTTTGCTACTAAACACTTTGCTGCAGATATTAAGTTTCCATGTTATAACGCCCCGTATGTAACTTACCATATTTGTATTCCAACTCTTGCCATTTTTGGCACTAAGTTATGATATTCCCTCGTGGTTGGGTTTTGTCTTCGTTTTGTTTTTGTCCATGTCATGCATCTCATATCATATCATCATGTGCATCGCATTTGTATACGTGTTCGCCTCATGCACCCGAGCATTTTCCCCATTGTCCGTTTTGCATTACGGCACTCCTTTGTCCTCCGGTGTCCCCTTTTGCCTCTTTTCGTGTGCGGGTGTTAAACGTTCTCGGATTGGAATGAGACTTGCCAAGCGGCCTTGGTTCACTACCGGTAGACCGCCTGTCAAGTTTCGTGCCATTTGGACTTCATTTGATACTCCAACGGTTAACCGAGGAACCGTAAAGGCCTCGTGTGTGTTGCAGCCCAACACCCCTCCAAAGTAGCCCAAAACCCACCTATACCCCATCCATCCTCTCGGTCGTTCGATCCCGATTGCGTGGCCAAAAACCGCTCCTCATTTGGACTCTCCTAGCTCCCTCTACCTATAAATATGTGCAACCCTCTCCAAATCCCGGATGAACCTTAGCATTTTTTCCTCGCGCCGCCGGACAAGTTCTCATCCACTGATGGACACGTCCACCCCGCTCCCCCCGTCCAACCGCGCGCCGCCACATGGCGAGCCGCGCCCCACTTCGCCGCCCCGCGCACCGGCCCGCCGGGGCCCAGGTGGGGCCCTCCCGGCCCGCACGCCGCTGCCGCCCACCGGGCTTGCCCGCATCGCCCGCCTTGTCGCGCCGCTCGCCCGCGCCCGCGCTGACCTAGCTGCACCTCGCCGCCGTCTGCCTCCGCTCCGCCACCGGCCACCGCCAACCTCGCCGCCACCGGTTGCCGCCTCCACCGAAACCGCCGACCTCGCCGCCACCGGTCGTCGCCTCCTCTGACGCCGCCTCCTCTCCGCCTCCCTGCTCCTCGTCGCCGGCGAGCAAATCCGGCGAAGCTACAGCCACCGACCCGTCTTCTCCGGCGAAGCCCCAGCGATCCTCGAACTGCGTGCCAGATCTGGATCTGAGAGGCCAAGGGTTGACTTTCGTTTTTCTCTAAGTCCCCGTTTTCTGTATTTTTAGGCATCTGCATCATGTCGTATCTCTGCATCCGTAGCTCCGTTTTGCGCGTATGATATATCGAATTGTTCATCTGGATGTGCTCTTCATTTCATTCCATTTCACCATGCTTGTTTGAGTCCATCTTGATGCCTAAAATGCTGTTGCAAGAGTGCTATAAAATGTAAGTTTCTGTTTCTTAGCAGATTATGGACATTTGTCATTTTTGCCATGATTAATGTGTGCCTCCTATGAACTTGAGCCCTACATGTGTTTTGGGGTATGCCATGCCATCTTTACAGGGGCGTATGCCATGTCTTTTTGTGATCAATGTGGTGACTAGCACAAGCATGCAAAGTAGCTCTCGTGATGTTGCTGATTTCAGGGACTTAGAATTTTCCCAAGTCTTTTCCCTGATGTTATTTTTATGCCATGTATTCTTGTTGCTACAGAGTGATCCATGTCTCTTTTGAGCATGTTCACTAAGGATGATTTTTGAGATATTGTTATGCTCTATCCATCCATGTCTTTGTTTTCAATTATGGAGTACCCTAGCTTGACGCAATCTTGCTCTACTTTTGCTATAAAATGTTCCTGGCAGATTGTTTACGTGTTAATCAATTTTGCCGAGATTGTTGTTGTTGATCCATGCATGCTATGAGGTTGTTCTTGCCATGGTTAGCTACTTTAACATGTCTTCTTGCTGGGTGTATGCTTATTTTGTCATGCAAGGCCTTTTGGTGAGTGCATCGAGCTCGCAAACATACCTACGTAACTCTGTTTTTGCCATGTCCAGTTTTCTGCTAAGTCTGAATCTGGTAACGAAACTTGCTATGTTTACATGGGTGCCATCATATTTTCTGTTCCCTTTTGGCTTATGGTCAGTAAGGGACTTTTTTATATGCTTTGAGTAGATTCATGCCATGCCTTGCTTTGCCATGATATGTTCTTGTAGCATGTTGTTATCTTGCTCTAAACATTGCTTCTTGATGTTAAATCCTGACATGTTATCTTCACTAAGTCTGTGAACCTGATATCTTTTGCACTTTTGCCATGCTTGTTTGATCCTGCTATTGTGTGATTTAGCCGTAGCTAAGTGTTCATCTTTTGTCAAGCATCTTGAGTGGATCACATCCATGTGCTTTGCTGCTATGTTAGAGTGTAGTAGCTTAATTTTCTTGATGCATTTAGATGGCATCTTGCTGTTAATCGCAGCTTTGTGCCATTATTGTTTTGCTTGCCATTTGCAAACCGTGCATCCGATTCCGGTGATCTTTATATCATTTTCGACCGAAATCAACTCATCTTTCCAGCGGCGCTCTTGGTTTGCCAAGTTGAGGCCTGGTTCAATCTTTTCCTTCTGGAGCATGCATATGCATTGCATATCACATCCTGCATATTGCCATGTTTTGCATCATGTTGCTTGCGCATTGCACCATGGTTGATCATGGTTCCCTTTGCTTTTGTTCTTGTTTTGGGTAGAGCCGGGAGATGAGTACGTGATCGAGGAACCCGTTGAGTACGCTTGACGAGGATCAAGCTTACGTCAACTCGGAGAACTTTGCAGGCAAGATGACCATACCCTCGAAATCACTTCTATCTTTGCTTGCTAGTTGCTCGCTCTAATTGCTATGCTGCGATACCTACCACATGCTTTATCATGCCTCCCATATTGCCATGTCAAACCTCTAACCCACCTTGTCCTAGCAAACCGTTGTTTGGCTATGTTACCGCTTTGCTCAACCCTTCTTATAGCGTTGCTAGTTGCAGGTGAAGATTGGAGTCTGTACCTTGTTGGAACATGATTATTGTTGGGATATCATTATTATATCCTGTTTACTTTAATGCACCTATATACTTGGTAAAGGGTGGAAGGCTCGGCCTTATGCCTTGTGTTTTGTTCCACTCTTGCCGCCTTAGTTTCCGTCATACCGGTGTTATGTTCCTTGATTTTGCATTCCTTACGCGGTCGGGTTATAATGGGAACCCCTTGACAGTTCGCCTTGGATAAAACTCCTCCAGCAAGGCCCAACCTTGGTTTTACCATTTGCCACCTAGCCTTTTTCCCTTGGGTTTCGCGGACTCAAGGGTCATCTTTATTTTAAACCCCCGGGCCAGTGCTTCTCTAAGTGTTGGTCCAACCTAGAGCACCATGCGGGGCCGTCCCTTGGCAACTTGGTTTACGTTGGCTCCCGTACGCTTAGCTTATCCGGTGTGCCCTGAGAACGAGATATGTGCAGCTCCTATCAGGATTTTTTGGCACAACCGGTGGTCTTGCTGGTCTTGTTTTACCATTGTCGAAATGTCTTGTAACAGGGATTCCAAGTCTGATCGGGCCGTCCTGGGAGAAGGAATATCCTTCATTGACCGTGAGAGCTTGTGATGGGCTAAGTTGGGACACCCCTGCAGGGATTTGAACTTTCGAAAGCCGTGCCCGCGGTTATGGGAGGATGGGAATTTGTTAATGTCCGATTGTAGAAAATCTTAAACTAAACTTAAGTAAAATGAATCATCAGCGTGTGTAGTCGTCAAGGTCTCTTTTCGGCGTAGTCCGGGAAGAGAACAAGATCTCGGGTTATGCTTGAACATAAGAATTTCTAGGATCACTTCTTGATCGTAGATTCTCGAATGTGCTTTACCTTCTCTTCTCGCTCTCATTTGCGTATGTTAGCCACCATATATGCTAGTGCTTGCTGCAACTCCACCTCACATACCTTTTACCTACCCATAAGCTTAAATAGTCTTGATCGCGAGGGTGTGAGATTGCTGAGTCCCCATGACTCGCAGATTACTTCCAAAACCAGATGCAGGTGCCGATGATACCGTTCCAGGGAATGCGACTGAACTCAAGTGGGAGTTCGATGAGGACTCAGGACGTTACTACGTTTCCTTTCCAGATGATCAGTAGTGGAGCCTAGTTGGGGCGATCGGGGATCTTATGCATTTGGGGTTGCCTTTATTTTGGTTCCGTAGTCGGACCTTGATTGTATCTAGATGATCGTAATGCTATATTTATGTATTGTGTGAAGTGGCGATTGTAAGCTAACTCTGTACCTCTTTCTTATTCAGTACATGGGATGTGTAAAGATTACCCCTCTTGCGACATTGCCTACAATGCGGTTATGCTTCTAAGTCGTGCTCTAACACGTGGGAGATATAGCCACATCGTGGGTGTTAAAAGTTAGTAATCAGAGCCTTCCCCGACTTAGGAGCCCCCTGCTTGATCGAATCGTTGGCGTTGTTGAGTCTAGAAAAATGTTTTGAGTCTTTTAGGATTATATATATCGTAGAGTAGGATTCTTTTTACTCCTCAGTCCCTTTGTCGCTCTGGTGAGGCATCCTGACGTAGAGTTTGATTCATCTCTTCTCAAATTTCACTAAATTTTTGTAGGATCACGCGGGTATTTTGGAATCGTTTCGATGGTTTTGTGACGACAACATTGTTCTTGGTGCCTCCTGGCATTTAGGGGTTGTGGCAGTGTCCTGGGGAGTTGAGCTCCGAGGTGTTGTCGTCACAATTTTATCGTTGCAGTTCTGGAATACCTGAGTTTCGCCGACATCGAATATCTCTTTTATGCAGTTGTTGGTGAGATATCATCGACGCCACCTAGTACTGGGGCGGGAGTTCGGGAGTATTGCCATAACTCGTATAACGAATGCTTTTCGAAGGTTAAAGTAAATGATTTCCGAAGGTTTCTTGGTTATGTGTTGAAGGATGGATATAGCTGGATGTAGGATTTGCTAGTTTTGGGTGAGATATTATGCTTCCCCTGTATCCCCAACACCTGATTGGTAACCGGAAAATTTCGGGAGTTTCATAGGTGGGAATTCATGTAGCTCTAGTATTTCTTCCGTAGATATTTGGTTTGTGATTGGGTAATCCTTACGAAGTATTTGTTCATGTCTGTACCTTGTTGTTTTATTCATCTACCTCTATCTAAGTGGCTTCTCAATTTATGGAAGTGTGACAATTTAATTTGGAATTCTTTCGTTCATTCTTGTTCGAATGTTAAGACTATATGTTGCAATTTTGATCCATTTGATTCAGCTTGAATATATGTCTTTCAAGATGCTAACGAATGTCACCCTCTTTAGGATGGCTCCTCCAACGCGTCAGAATCCGGAACCACCGCCACCACCTCCACCTCCGGAGGCATGGCAAGCTGTGATGGCCGCTACCAACGCCAACACGCAGCTGATTATGCAACTCTTGCAAGAGCACAACCAAGGAAATCAAGCAAATGGCAACAATCAAACTCAGTTTGCTACCCTCAATCAGTTCCTCGCAAACCAGCCAAAGACCTTCAGTAACTGTGTCAAGGCCACAAACGATGATGATTGGCTCGTGGATATCTACAAACATTTCGAGTGCAGCAATGTCAGGCCTGAGGACTTTGTCAAGTTTGCTTCGTTCCAACTCAAAGACCAAGCCGAAGAGTGGTATCAACAATACAAAGATTCCATAGGAGGTCGTGTGATTACCTAGGATGATTTCTGCCAAGACTTCAGAGCTCACCACATTCCTCAGAGTGTTCTTGAGAGCAAGTGTGAGGAGTTCCGCAATCTGAAGCAAGGCAGCTTGTCTGTTTACCAATACAACATCATGTTCCAGAAGCTTGCTCGCTTCGCCAAGCAAGACGTCCCTGACGAGAAGAACATGTTTTATCAGTTCAGAGGTGGCCCCAGAGAAGATCTGCAACTAGCTCTCATGCTTTTTGAGCAGAAAAAGTATGATGAGTTCTACAAAATGTCATTAAAGCAAGAGGCCGCTCAGCTCAAGTGTGATGCTTCCAAGAAGAGAGTCAGGGATCCAACTCCTTCTTCTTCTTCAACTCCAGTGGCAGCTAAGCAGAAAAAGTATTGGTTGCCTCCTCCTCCTCCGTTCCGTCAGCCTTATCAACAGAAGAGCAAAGGTGGCAATGGATCTTCCCACCCACCCAACACAGGCTTTCAGAACAAGGCTTCGTCTCATGCTCCAAGATCATGTGCTCTGTATCACCGTCCGCTCTCAGAGGTCACGTGCAACAAGTGTTAGCAGAAAGGTCACTATGCAAACAAATGCTTCAACCAGAGGCGTCTTCCACCTCCTCCTCCTATGAGATCTGCTAGCAATGTAGTGGTCAAGCATAATCCCAAGTTTGCAAAGGTCAACATGGTGAACGCAGCTCAGGGGAAGGACTCTTCAGAAGTGATCATGGGTAACTTTCCAGTTAACTCTACTCCTACAAAAGTCCTTTTTGATACTAGTGCATCGCATTATTTCATGTCAAGATAATTTGTTTCAAAGCATGACTTCGTTTCAGAAACGTTGGGTAAACCTATGGGAGTGGTTTCTCCGGCCAAGTCTATGAGGGCTACCACGATGGTCCCGGATGTTTCTATCATGATGGGCGACTATAAGTTTATGTCTTCTCCAATGGTCCTTGGTGACTCGGATATTGATCTAATTCTCGGCATGGACTGGCTTTCTAAGCACAAGGCTCAACTTGATTGTGCTGCCAGGCAGATTCAATTGACACACTCGTCTGAGGATGTGATCGTCTTTGCCGCCCGTGATGATACCATTCGACTGTTTTCTCTCAATGAGAAGGGCGAGTTGAATGCCATCTCTCAGATTCCAGTCATTTGTGAATATCAGGACGTCTTTCCAGAAGAGCTTCTAGGAATGCCTCCTCACCGGCCAGTTGAATTCGTCTTTGATCTCGAGCCTGGCACGGAACCTGTTTGCAAACGTCCTTACAAGCTTGGACCTGAAGAGTTGAAGGAGCTGAAGAAACAACTCGATATACAAGAGCGTATGGGTCTCATCCGACCAAGTTCTTTTCCATGGGGTTGTAGTGTTCTTTTCGTCAAGAAGAAGGATGGAACAGACCGACTTTGTGTCGACTACCGTCCATTGAACAAGAAGACCATAAAGAACAAGTACCCACTTCCCAACATCAATGAGATTTTCGAACAACTCAAAGGTGCTCAAGTATTCTCCAAGCTTGACCTCCGTATGGGTTATCATCAGATTCGCATTCGTGAACAAGATATCCCCAAGACAGCATTCAGAACAAGCTATGGTTCCTATGAATACACCGTCATGTCTTTCGGCCTTGTCAATGCTCCTCCAACATTCTCTCACATGATGAACTTCATCTTCAGCCCCTACACAAATGACTTTGTCTTGGTCTATCTCGATGACATTTTGGTCTTTTCCAACAACAACGAGGATCATGCCAAGCACTTGAGATTGGTGCTGGACAAACTCAGAGAACATCAGTTCTATGCGAAGTTTTCAAAGTGCGAGTTTTGGCTCGATGAGGTTCTCTACCTTGGGCATATCATCTCCGCCAAGGGCATAGCTGTTAATCCTGAGAAGGTGTCTACAATTGTGAATTGGGAACTGCCTCAGAATGTGAAGCAACTCCACAGCTTCCTTGGGCTTGCAAGCTATTGTCGAAGGTTCGTTGAAAATTTCTCTAAGATCACGAAGCCTCTTTCCAACCTTCTCCAGAAGCATGTGAAGTATGTATGGACGCCTGAATGTGACATCGCTTTCAACACCCTCAAAGAGAAGTTAGTCACAGCTCCAGTTCTGACTCCTCCTGATGAATCCAAACCATTCGAGGTTTTCTGTGATGCTTCCCTTCAAGGTCTCGGTGTTGTGTTAATGCAAGAGAAGAAAGTTGTGGCCTATACCTCTCACCAGTTGAAGCCCAACGAAAAGAACTACCCCACTCATGACCTCGAGTTGGCGGCAGTTGTCCATGCTCTTTTAACATGGAGACATCTCTTGTTGGGAAGAAAAGTGGACATCTTCACTGATCATAAGAGTCTCAAGTACATCTTCACTCAGCCCAACCTCAACCTCAGGCAGACTCGTTGGGTTGAAATGATTCAAGAGTATAATCCGAGTATTGAATATACTCTAGGCAAGGCCAATGTAATTGCTGATGCTTTGAGCAGGAAGGCTTACTGCAACAGTTTGATTCTCAAGCCCTATCAACCAGATCTTTGTGAAGCTTTCTGCAAACTTAATCTCCAAGTTGTTCCACAAGGATTCCTTGCCAACCTCCAAGTCTCTCATACTTTGGAAGATCAGATTCGTGAGCCTCAACTTCTTGATGCTATGGTGAAGAAGGTGAAGATTGGGATTGCCAAGAGCCAACCCAAATACAAGTGCTATCGCCTTGATGACAAGGATACTCTATTCTTCGAGGATCGCATTATTGTTCCTAAGCGTGACCTTCGTAAAGTCATTATGAACGAGGCTCACAATTCACTCCTTTCTATTCGTCCTGGAAGTACAAAGATGTACCATGACCTCAAGAAGTCGTATTGGTGGACTCGAATGAACCGCAAGATTGCTCAGTTCGTGAATGAATGTGATGTCTGCAGAAGAGTGAAGGCAGAACACCAATGGCCAGCTGGTCTCCTCCAACCTCTTGCCATTCCAGAATGGAAGTTTGCCATATTGAGATGGACTTCGTGACTGGATTTCCCAAGTTCAAGTGTGGCAATGATGCTATATTTGTTGTCATAGACAAGCTCACTAAAGTGGCTCATTTTCTTCCTATAAAAGAATCTATCACAGCAGCTCAGTTGGCAGAGATATATACCTCCAGGATTGTCTCTTTGCATGGCATTCCGCAGCTGATATCTTCAGATCGTGGAAGCATCTTCACTTCTAAGTTTTGGGATTCCTTCTAGAAGGCCATGGGCACCAACATTCGCTTCAGCACAGCTTTTCATCCTCAAACTAGTGGCCAAGTCGAGCGAGTCAATCAAATTCTTGAAGATTTGCTCAGGGCATGTGTCATTTCTTTCGGTATGAAGTGGGAAGATTGTCTTCCATATGCCGAGTTCTCCTACAATAATAGCTTCCAAGCAAGTTCGGGCAAGGCCCCATTCGAGATTCTATATGGCAGAAAGTGTCGTACTCCTCTTAACTGGTCAGAGACTGGTGAACGCCAACTTCTTGGCAATGACTTGATCACAGAGGCTGAAGAAATGTGTAAAGTCATTCGCGAAAATCTCAAAGATGCACAATCGCGTCAGAAGAGTTACTATGATAGTAAGCATCGTGAATTGGCTTTCGAGATCGGAGACCATGTCTACCTCCGCGTCTCTCCAATGAAAGGTACTCTTCGCTTCGGTATCAGAGGGAAGCTTGCCCCTAGATACATGGGTCCTTTCAAGATCACTGGCAAAAGAGGCGATCTCGCCTATCAACTTGAGCTTCCATCCAACTTTGCAAACGTGCATGACGTGTTTCACGTGTCTCAGCTTCGTAAGTGTTTCAAGACTCCTGACCGCACCAACAACTTCGAAGAGATTGATCTCCAAGAAGACCTATCTTATCATGAGCATCTCGTTGCTATTCTAGAAGAAACTGGGCGCAAGACTCGCAACAAGTCTATCAAATTCCTGAAAGTGAAGTGGTCACATCATTCCGACCGTGAAGCCACCTGGGAACGCGAGGACCACCTCCGTTCCGAATATCCGGAGTTTTTTCAGTCCTAGATCTCGGGACGAGATCCTTTCATAGTGGTGGAGTGTTGTAACGCCCCGTATGTAACTTACCATATTTGTATTCCAACTCTTGCCATTTTCGGCACTAAGTTATGATATTCCCTCGTGGTTGGGTTTTGTCTTCGTTTTGTTTTTGTCCATCTCATGCATCTCATATCATGTCATCATGTGCATCGCATTTGCATACGTGTTCGCCTCATGCATCCGAGCATTTTTCCCATTGTCTGTTTTGCATTACTGCACTCCTTTGTCCTCCGGTGTCCCCTTTTGCCTCTTTTCGTGTGCGGGTGTTAAACGTTCTCGGATTGGACCAAGACTTGCCAAGCGGTCTTGGTTCACTACCGGTACACCGCTTGTCAAGTTTTGTGCCATTTGGACTTCGTTTGATACTCCAACGGTTAACCGAGGAACCGTAAAGGCCTCGTGTGTGTTGCAGCCCAACACCCCTCCAAAGTGGCCCAAAACCCACCTAAACCCCCTCCATCCTCTCGGTCGTTCGATCACGATCGCGTGGCCGAAAACTGCTCCTCATTTGGACTCTCCTAGCTCCATCTACCTATAAATATGTGCAACCCTCTCCAAATCCCCGATGAACCCTAGCATTTTCTTCCTCGCGCCGCCGGACAAGTTCTCATCCACTGACAGACACGTCCACCCCGCTCCCCCAGTCCAACCGCGCGCCGCCACATGGCGAGCCGCGCCCCACTTCACCACCCCGCGCACCGGCCCGCGGGGCCCAGGCGGGGCCCTCCCGGCCCGCGCGGCGCCGTCGCCCACCCGGCTTGCCCGCGTCGCCCGCCTTGTCACGCCGCTCACCCGCGCCGATGCTGACCTAGCTACAGCTCGCCGCCGTCTGCCTCCGCTCCGCCCCCGGCCACCGCCAACCTCGCCGCCACGGGTTGCCGCCTCCACCGACACCGCCGACCTCGCCGCCACCGGTCGCCGCCTCCTCTCCGCCTCCCTGCTCCTCATCGCCGGCGAGCGAATCCGGTGAAGCTATGGCCACCGCCCGTCTTCTCTGGCGAAGCCCCAGCGATCCTCGAACTGCGTGCCAGATCTGGATCTGAGAGGCCTAGGGTTGACTTTCGTTTTTCTCTAAGTCCCCATTTTCAGTATTTTTACGCATCTTCATCATGTCGTATCTCTGCATCCGTAGCTCCGTTTTGCGTGTATGATATATCGGATTGTTCGTCTGGATGTGCTCTTCATTTCATTCCATTGCACCATGCTTGTTTGAGTCCATCTTGATGCCTAAAATGTTGTTGCAAGAGTGCTATAAAATGTAAGTTTCTGTTTCTTAGCAGATTATGGACATTTGTCATTTTTGCCATGATTAATGTGTGCCTCCTATGAACTTGAGCCCTACATGTGTTTTGGGGTATGTCATGCCATCTTTACAGGGGTGTATGCCATGTATTTTCATGATCAATGTGGTGACTAGCACAAGCATGCAAAGTAGCTCTCGTGATGTTGCTGATTTCAGGGACTTAGAATTCTTCCAAGTCTTTTTCCTGATGTTATTTTTATGCCATGTATTCTTGTTGCTATAGAGTGATCCATGTCTCTTTTGAGCATGTTCACTAAGGATGAGTTTTGAGATATTGTTATGCTCTATCCATCCATGTCTTTGTTTTCAATTATGGAGTACCCTAGCTTGTAGCAATCTTGCTCTACTTTTGCTATAAAATGTTCCTGGCAGATTGTTTACGTGTTAATCAATTTTGTCGAGGTTGTTGTAGTTGATCCATGCATGCTATGAGGTTGTTCTTGCCATGGTTAGCTACTTTAACATGTCTTCTTGCTGGGTGTATGCTTATTTTGTCATGCAAGGCCTTTTGGTGAGTGCATCGAGCTCGCAAACATACCTACGTAACTCTGTTTTTGCCATGTCCAGTTTTCTACTAAGTCTGAATCTGGTAACGAAACTTGCTATGTTTACATGGGTGCCATCATATTTTCTGTTCCCTTTTGGCTTATGGTCAGTAAGGGACTTTTTTATATGCTTTGAGTAGATTCATGCCATGCCTTGCTTTGCCATGATATGTTCTTGTAGCATGTTGTTATCTTGCTCTAAACATTGCTTCTTGATGTTAAATCCTGACATGTTATCTTCACTAAGTCTGTGAACCTGATATCTTTTGCACTTTTGCCATGCTTGTTTGAACTTGCTATTGTGTGATTTAGCCATAGCTAAGTGTTCATCTTTTGTCAAGCATCTTGAGTGGATCACAGCCATGTGCTTTGCTGCTATGTTAGAGTGTAGTAGCTTAATTTTCTTGATGCATTTAGATGGCATCTTGCTGTTAATCGAAGCTTTGTGCCATTATTGTTTTGCTTGCCATTTGCAAACCGTGCATCCGATTCCGGTGATCTTTATATCATTTTCGACCGAAATCAACTCATCTTTCCAGCGGCGCTCTTGGTTTGCCAAGTTGATGCCTGGTTCAATCTTTTCCTTCCGGAGCATGCATATGCATTGCATATCACATCCCGCATATTGCCATGTTTTGCATCATGTTGCTTGCGCATTGCACCATGGTTGATCATGGTTCCCTTTGCTTTTGTTCTTGTTTTGGGTAGAGCCGGGAGATGAGTACGTGATCGAGGAACCCGTTGAGTACGCTTACGAGGATCAAGCTTACGTCAACTCGGAGAACTTTGCAGGCAAGATGACCATACCCTCGAAATCACTTCTATCTTTGCTTGCTAGTTGCTTGCTCTATTGCTATGCTGCGATACCTACCACATGCTTTATCATGCCTCCCATATTGCCATGTCAAACCTCTAACCCACCTTGTCCTAGCAAACCGTTGTTTGGCTATGTTACCGCTTTGCTCAACCCTTCTTATAGCGTTGCTAGTTGCAGGTGAAGATTGGAGTCTGTACCTTGTTGGAACATGATTATTGTTGGGATATCATTATTATATCCTGTTTACTTTAATGCACCTATATACTTGGTAAAGGGTGGAAGGCTCGGCCTTATGCCTTGTGTTTTGTTCCACTCTTGCCGCCTTAGTTTCCGTCATACCGGTGTTATGTTCCTTGATTTTGCGTTCCTTACGCGGTCGGGTTATAATGGGAACCCCTTGACAGTTCGCCTTGAATAAAACTCCTCCAGCAAGGCCCAACCTTGGTTTTACCATTTGCCACCTAGCCTTTTTCTCTTGGGTTTTGCGGACTCAAGGGTCATATTTATTTTAAACCCCCGGGCCAGTGCTTCTCTAAGTGTTGGTCCATCCTAGAGCACCGTGCGGGGCCGTCCCTTGGCAACTTGGGTTACGTTGGCCCCCGTACGCTTAGCTTATCAGGTGTGCCCTGAGAATGAGATATGTGCAGCTCCTATCGGGATTTGTCAGCATAGTGGGTGGTCTTGCTGGTCTTGTTTTACCATTGTCGAAATGTCTTGTAACAGGGATTCCGAGTCTGATCGGGCCATCCTGGGAGAAGGAATATCCTTCGTTGACCGTGAGAGCTTGTGATGGGCTAAGTTGGGACACCCCTCCAGGGATTTGAACTTTCGAAAGCCGTGCCCGCGGTTATGGGCAGATGGGAATTTGTTAATGTCCGGTTGTCGAAAACTTGAAACTAAACTTAAGTAAAATGAATCAACAACGTGTGTAGCCGTGATGGTCTCTTTTCGGCGAAGTCCTTGAAGAGAACACGGTCTCGGGTTATGCTTGAACATAAGTATTTCTAGGATCACTTCTTGATCATAGATTCTCGAACATGCTTTGCCTTCTCTTCTCGCTCTCATTTGCGAATGTTAGCCACCATATATGCTAGTTCTTGCTGCAGGTCCACCTCACATACCTTTTACCTACCCATAAGCTTAAATAGTCTTGATCGCGAGGGTGTGAGATTGTTGAGTCCCCGTGACTCACAGATTACTTCCAAAACCAGATGGAGGTGCCGATGATACCGTTCCAGGGAATGCGACTGAACTCAAGTGGGAGTTCGATGAGGACTCAGGACGTTACTACGTTTCCTTTCCAGACGATCAGTAGTGGAGCCCAGTTGGGGCGATCGGGGATCTTATGCATTTGGGGTTGTCTTTATTTTGGTTCCGTAGTCGGACCTTGATTGTATCTGGATGATTGTAATGCTATATTTATGTATTGTGTGAAGTGGCGATTGTAAGCCAACTCTGTACCTCTTTCTTATTCAGTACATGGGATGTGTAAAGATTACCCCTCTTGCGACATTGCCTACAATGCGGTTATGCCTCTAAGTCGTGCTCCTACACATGGGAGATATAGCCGCATCGTGGGTGTTACACAGGTGTGGTTGAATTGACAACTCAGCTGCTAATACTTGAGAATATTCTTTGGCTCCCCTTGTGTCGAATCAATACATTTGGGTTGAATACTCTACCCTCGAAAACTATTGTGATCCCCTATACTTGTGGGTTATCATGTGGCCCCCTCGGGCATCGTCTCGCGTTGATTTTTCTTCCCAAAAATCACATATATTCCAAAAAAAATCTTCATCAGTTTTTATCCCGTTTGGACTCCGTTTGATATGGATTTACTGCGAAACAAAAAGCATGCAACAAACAGGACTGGCACTGGGCACTGGATCAATATGTTAGTCCCAAAAATAGTATAAAAAGTTGCCAAAAGTATATAAAAGTTGTAGAATATTGGTATGGAACAATCAAAAATTATAGATACAACGGAGACGTATCAGCTTCCACGTGTCGGGTGAATGCGGACGGTCAGGGTATGTTTTGCAAATAACACCCCGGCCATGCAAGAAAGAGCGTATATTTAAAGAGATTGGGTCTCAGATCCATTTGGCACCACGCGAAGAAAATCCTCAGAGATTGCCAGGAAAGACCAATGCAACATGGCTAGCATTCCCAGCTCCTCCTCCCGTTCCGACCTAGAGAAAGGCGAGTGGGAGAGGTGCTCCATGCCCCATAGTCAATTAGCGAAGTTGCAAACGCAGGGATTTCTCCCCCTGCAGATCTGATCCCTGTTCGAGCAGGGTTGGCTTCCTACAACGGCAAAACCCAGGCGGAAGATTTCCCCAATCCATCTGCGGGGGAACGAGTGTGCTTCGTACCCTATCTGCTGAGGGGCGTGGGATTTCCAATTCACCCATTCCTCCGAGGGCTTCTGGAGTATTATGGCCTCGAGGTGCACAATTTTACCCCAGCCTCCATCCTGCATATTGCGGGTTATGTCGCTTTATGCGAACTATTCCTGGGTTGTGAGGTCCATTTTGATCTTTGGAGAAGGTTGTTTTGTCTTGTCCTGCGCAACCATGAGGGATTGATATTTGAAGTGGGCAGGGCTGAAATATGGAGCATTGCTGAGACTGGATACCTACCGGGCACACCGAAGAAAGCCTGAAGAGTGGACCTCTGAATGGTTTTATACTGACGACGACGCTCTCCCAAGACCCAGTCCGGATGGGCCTCCCCGAATTTTCAAGTGCTTCGTTGAAGAAACGCCATAGCTGGCGTCCTTGGAGCCTCGAGGAAGAGGATAGCGTAGAGATCTGTCTGCTGCTGAGTAAGATTAAGATGATCGCTAAGGGAGTCCTGGATTAGGGGGTCTCCAGACAGCCGGACTATATCCTTTGGCCGGACTGTTGGACTATGAAGATACAAGATTGAAGACTTCGTCTCGTGTCCGGATGGGACTCTACTTGGCGTGGAAGGCAAGCTAGGCAGTACGGATATGGATATCTCCTCCTTTGTAACCGGCCTTGTATAACCCTAGCTCTTTCCGGTGTCTATATAAACTGGAGGGTTTTAGTTCGTAGGACAACAGACAATCATAACGTAGGCTAGCTTCTAGGGTTCAGCCTCTACGATCTCGTGGTAGATCAACTCTTGTAATACTCATATCATCAAGAATAAATCAAGTAGGACGTAGGGTTTTACCTCCATAAAGAGGGCCCGAACCTGGGTAAAACATCATGTTCCCTGCCTCCTGTTACCATCCGCCTTAGACGCACAGTTCGGGACCACCTACCCGAGATCCACCAGTTTTGACACCGACATTGGTGCTTTCATTGAGAGTTCCTCTGTGTCGTCGCCATTAGGCTTGATGGCTCCTACGATCATCGATAGCGACGCAGTCCAGGATGAGACTTTCCTCCCCGAACAGATCTTTGTGTTCGGCGGCTTCGCACTGCGGGCCAACTCGCTTGGCCATCTGGAGCAGATCGAAAGTTATGCCCCTGGCCACCAGGTCAGGTTTGGAAGCTTAAACTACACGGCCGACATCCGGGGAGACTTGATCTTCGACGGATTCGAGCTCCTGCCTTGTGTGCCACTCGGTCACGACGAGTACGATTCAGCTCTATCATCGGACCGTATTCAGGAGATCGCACCGGTAGCCGCCCCGAGCCTCAATTCGGAGCCAGTTGCACCATCCATGGACGGGTGGATGGACCCCGCCACGGAGGCCGTACCCTCAATGGGGATCGAGCCGAATATCGACCTTACCCTTCACAAGAGCCGTGCTGGCAAACTGCCGGATCCTTCTCCGGCCACGGACTCCGAACCGCCCGCGCCCGTGCCTGTCGAATCCAACTGGGCGCCGATCATCGAGTTCACCTCCGTGGATATCTTTCAACACTCGCCTTTCGGCGACATACTGAACTCATTAAGGTCTCTCTCCTTGTCAGGAGAGTCCTGGCCGAACTATGTTTGGCAGGATTGGGATGCGGATGACGAAGAAATTCGCCGCCCACCCAGCACCCACTTAGTAGACACTGTCGATGACTTAACCGACATGCTCGACTTCGACTCCGAAGACATCGACGGTATGGACGACGATACGGGAGTCGAAGAGGAATCACTGCCCACAGGGCACTGGACAGCCACCTCGTCATACGATATATACATGGTGGACACACCCAAAGAAGGCAATGGCAACGAGACAACGGAGGATGACCCCTCCAAGAAGCAACCCAAGCATCGGGGTCAGCGGCGCCGCTCAAAGTCCCGCCAAGGCAAAAGTGGTGATACCGGCACCGGAGATAATAGCACTCCAGACAGTGCCGAAGACAACAACAATCCCCTCCAGCAAGATTTAGAGCAGGAGGATGGAGGAGCCAGCTCTCCCGAGAGAGCGGCAGATGGAGAGCCGGAGGATGATAATTACATGCCTCCCTCCGAAGACGAGGCAAGCCTCGGCGATGACGAATTCGCCGTGCTAGAGGATCCCGTTGAACAAGAGCGCTTCAAGCGCAGGCTGATAGCCACGGCAAATAGCCTTAAGAAAAAGCAGCAGCAGCTTCAAGCTGATCAAGATCAGCTAGCTGACAGATGGACTGAAGTCCTGGCGGCCGAGGAGTATAAACTCGAACGCCCCTCCAAGAGTTACCCAAAGTGCAGGTTGCTACCCCAACTAGAGGAAGCACCGAAACCTACATCCCCGGTGTATGACGCGGCTGATCGGCCACCTCGTGGCCGCGACAGAGAGATATTCCAGCCAAAAGGTCAGCCCGCACCCCGACGTCATTCAAATAATAAGGCAGGGGGAAATACGCCAGACCTGCGAGATGTATTGGAGGACAAAGCAAAACATGCAAGATCGATCTATGGATCAAGAGGGCGCGCCACTATGCAAGACGATAATCGTCACACCGGATATAGCAAAAGCAAGTCCGGCCGGGCCGAACACAGCGGACAAGACTCATTCGAGCTGCGTCGCGATATAGCCCAGTACAGAGGCGCCGCACACCCCTTATGCTTCACAGACAAAGTAAAGGATCATCAAATCCCAGAGGGTTTCAAACCCATAGATATAGAATCATACGACGACACAACAGATCCTGCGGTGTGGATCGAGGATTTCCTCCTGCACATTCACATGGCCCGCGGTGATGACCTACACGCCATCAAATACCTCCCACTCAAACTCAAGGGACCAGCTCGGCATTGGCTCAATAGCTTGCCAGCATAGTCCATTGGCTGTTGGGAAGATCTGGAAGCCGCATTCCTCGACAACTTTCAGGGCACTTATGTACGACCACCAGACGCTGATGACTTGAGCCACATAATTCAGCAGCCAGAGGAATTGGCCAGGCAATTCTGGACATGGTTCCTAACAAATAAAAACCAAATCATCGACTGTCCGGATGCAGAGGCCCTAGCAGCTTTCAAGCACAACATCCGCGACGAGTGGCTAGCCTGGCACCTTGGTGAGGAAAAGCCGAAATCTATGGCAGCCCTCACGACACTCATGACCCGCTTTTGCGCGGGAGAAGACAGCAGGCTGGCTCGCAGTAATAATATATCAAAGAACCATGGTACTTCGGATACCAAGGACGGAAATGGCAGGTCACGTCGCAACAAAGCATAAGCGCCGCAGTAATAGCGACAATACCGAGGATACGACAGTCAATGCCGGATTCAAAGGCTCTAAACCCGGTCAGCGGAAAAAGCCATTCAAAAGAAGCACTCCGGGCCCGTCCAGTTTGGACCGTATACTCGATCGCTCGTGTCAAATACACCGCACCCCCAACAAGCCAGCCAACCACACCAACAGGGACTGTTGGGTGTTCAAGCAGGCCGACAAGTTAAATGCCGAAAACAAAGATAAGGGATCACATAGCGATGACGAGGAGGAGCCCCGGCAGCCGAACACCGGAGGACATAAGAGGTTCCCCCCACAAGTGCGGACGGTGAACATGATATACGCAACCCACATCCCTAAGAGGGAGCGGAAGCGTGCGCTCAGGGATGTATATGCGTTGGAGCCAGTCGCCCCCAAGTTCAACCCATGCTCCTCCTGTCCGATCACCTTCGATCGCAGGGACCACCCCACTAGCATCCGTCATGGATGATTCACCGCACTGGTCCTAGACCCAATCATTGATGGATTTCACCTCACTCGAGTCCTAATGGACGGCGGCAGCAGCCTGAACCTGCTTTATCAGGACATAGTGCGCAAAATGGGTATAGACCCCTCCAGGATCAAACCCACTAAAACAACCTTTAAAGACGTCATACCAGGTGTAGAGGCCCATTGCACAGGCTCAGTCACACTGGAAGTGGTCTTCGGATCTCCGGATAACTTCTGAAGCGAAGAGTTAATCTTCGACATAGTCTCGTTCCGCAGTGGCTACCATGCACTGCTCGGGCGAACCGCATTTGCAAGATTCAATGCAGTACCGCATTATGCATATCTCAAGCTCAAGATGCCAGGGCCTCGGGGGGTCATCACAGTCAATAGAAACACAGAGCGCTCTCTCCGCATGGACGAGCACACTGCGGCCCTCACAGCAGAAGCGCAAAGCAGCCTCTTAAGGCAATCCACTAGTTCGGCGATTAAGGACCCGGACAACTTCAAGCGCGCCCGAAGCAATCGGCAACCGGACCGCCTGGCACGTCCCGAGCTCGCATAGCAATGCGGCCCCACCCCGGTCCCAACAAAACGGCAAAATCCGTGCCACACATACATAATTACACATTAAAAATACCATGGGCATAGGAGGGGAGGGGGGCACGATGGCGGCACGCCCCAAGTCGCGGCTTAAACCGCACTAGGGGCTTCCTGCTTTGTTATTTCTCTCTTTCAGGACTTTAATCTCCGGAAACTCCGTCCGGTAGCGTGATTGCCGAACACATGATGCAGCAACCAAGGAGGCAGAAAGCTACGTCACACGACGGAACTCCCAGGTGGATTACGATAACGAGTGAAATATTTGTTTTAATACTATTCCTCAGCTTGCCCTTGGAAGGGACATGTCAAACAGTCCTACTTTTTGCTTATCGCACAACTTGTATCATTCTGCTTTAACGCACCTTTTTGAATAAAAATGCATAGCATTAAGACCATTATTGCATTCTTCTTATATATATATATATATATATATATATATATATGTTCATTCATGACATCCAGCACCCGTACACTCTAGTACGGCCAATACGCTAAGGGCTTAAGCATACCCCATAATACAGCGTGAGAAGTCCGAACACTTTTGACAGTGCGGCACCCCGAACTTATAACATTATATGCATCAGCTCCGAATCATGTCTTGGGTCAATAGTTGGGTTTGCCCGGCTCCCATGTTTTGGCACCTTACATTCTGCTATATCGGCTAAGGTGGCACTGGGAGAACTACTGTGATTGTGCCCTGGTTCTGCTGGGTTAAGCACCTCAGTAGAGAAAGCTAAAACTGACTGTCATGATAAAGCGAGAGACTGGTCACTGTTCGAGAGGTTTTCGAGTCCCTAAAGACTTATGCCGCTTAGAGCGAGGAGTCGGCACTGTCCGGCTTAAGGCGTGTATCGCTCCCCGAATTCGGCCTTCCGAATACTAGGGGCTTCGCCGAAATTTAAAATTATAGAATTCTATGGCTAAGTGAGAGTGATAACGCATTATAGTCTGATTGCCTTGTTCGTTGTGCTGAGCACCTCCCTCAAAGGACCCCAACAATGGGAACAAGAGAGCTCAGGCTTATCCCGAACACCCCAGCACTCGTGGCATGGGGGCAGAAGCCGACGACTAGCCATCTCTCAGATTTGATAAACAGCCGAACAGAAGGTAATATTTTAAATTCAAACAAGCATTGCATAGCGCATATGAACAAGTTTTCATAAATACAGGATTGCACGAGCGAGTTTGCTCGAAAATTATATCTTTTGTACACTCGTCCGCTACGAGACGAGCGCCCTTCAGGACACCCTCATAGTACATCTCGGGGTGGCGATGCCCCTTGCCCTGCGGCGCCCTTCCTTCACCAGCTTCACGGCGTCCATCTTGGCCCATTGCACTTTCACACGGGCGAAAGCCCGGCGTGCACCTTTGATACAGACGGACCGCTTGATGACTTCAAGCCGTGGCAGGCATCGACAAGCCGCCTCACCCGGCCGAAGTAGTTGTTGGGAAGGGCATCGCCAGGCCACATCTAGGCTATAAAGCCCCTCAGTTGCTTCAGCTGGTCGCTCAGAGGCATCGGGTGTTCGGTCCCAGTATACTGAGACCAGAACAGCTTCTCCGTTGAGCTTCCCTCCTCGGCCTGGTAAAACTGTGTGGCATCCGACACGCTGCGGGGCAAATCTGCGAATGCTCCTGGAGAGCTCTGGATTCGGGTAAGTAACAAGTAATTCACTTTCACATGCTTGCTTTGCATATAGAATGCCATACCCGCCGCTATCTTCTTCATTGCATCAATCTCCTGGAGGGCCTTTTGGGCTTCGTCCTTGGCACTCTTTGCGCTCTCAAGGGCCGCGGCAAGCTCGGACTCTCGCATCTTCAAGTCAAGCTCCAATGCCTCGTGCTTCGTCACGAGAGGGTGGAGCTCTTGTTGCACCTCGCACACCCGTGCCTCATGCCTTTCACGCTCGGTGCACTCCTTGGCCGCTTCATTTTTGGCCTTGGATAGCGCTTTCTTCAGGGTCGCCACCTCGGTCATGGCCCCTGGCAAATTTACGATGATCCTGCCATTTTGCAATCGCATTCTTTTTATATATATCCATAGACTAGGTACTACTTACCTTTGTTCACCTTGAGCTGCCTCTTGGCAAGACCGAGCTCATCCTTGGACCCTTTAAGGTCCTCCTTCAGTGCGGTGACCTTCGCAGTCAGTGCGGCAGAGGCCAACAGCGAAGCCTGCATACGCATATAGACATACTTATATTAGACTCCTGCGATATTGTTTGATCCTCTGTTCGGCTTTTCTTTTTGAACACCGAACAGAGCATCAGGGGCTACTGTCTATGTGGTAATATTTTTCCTATATTTGAAAAACTTACCTCAAAGCCTGTTAGAAGGCTGGCACAGGCTTCAGTCAGTCCGCTCTTGGCGGACTGAACCTTCTGGACCACCGCACTCATAATAGTGCAGTGCTCTTCGTCGATGGAAGCGCTGTGAAGCGCTCCCAGCAGATTGTCCGGTGCCTCTGGATGGACAGAGGTCACCGGCACAGACGTTTTGCCCCTTTTGGAAGGAGGCCGCCTGCCCGAGTCCGGAACCACTAGGGGTTTCGGCGCGGTGTTCGGCCGAGGGCCGAACTCGGAGCCCTCGGGAGCCTTGCTCCCTCTGCTCCCGGAGTCCGGAAGGTCGCCTTGAGGCGCCTCCGGGACTGTCTCCCCTCGGCCCGGTGCCTCTTGAGACAATACCTCGGCGTTGTCCGTAGGGCAAGGGGAGGTGGCGGTCGGAAGTGGATCGCTATCCATATCCGACGAGAACAGGGAGCCGTCCGACGATACATCGATACGGGCTCGCGGCGGTCTGCATAGTCATAATTTGGCGTTTGGAGAGGCAGTGCGACAAAGGTATGCTATGAGTTATTCTGGCATCCGAATTCTTACGAATTCGCCAAGCGCTTGGACCTGAGCAGCCACTCGTCTTCGCCTTCGGCGGCGGTGGTGGAATAGTCCGGAAGGAGAGTCCTTCCCTTCTTGGACCATTCCCCCCCCTAGGTTGGGGCGTCCTTCCTTTTCTTGTCTCCCCCAACTGAAGGGGGAGTATATTCTTCTTCCTCCTCCTCGTCTTCGGGGAAGGAGTGTGTCGCAGAGTCATCGGACGACGAGGCCCATAACACCTGGCGTCGGGAACTGTTTCGGGTTCCCTGGCCTTTTTGGTCTTCTCCGGCACCTTATAAGGGGCCGGAGTCAGCATCTCTGTAAGGAGAGCGTCCGCAGTGTCCTCGGGTAGAGGGGCCGGACAGTTAATCTACCCCGATGTCTCCACCCAATCCTGTCACAGGCATGGAGATCAGACCCCGCACATGATTAAGCTTGGGGAAATAAAATGTCCTACCGGATGTATAGAACTCACCGAATGCGCTCGGCGCTTCGCGCTTAGCCCGTGGTCCTCGGTGAGGGAGGGAGGGACCTCGACGCCCTTTAACAGCACCTTCCAGACGTCCTTGTGCGTCACGTCGAAGAGCTCGCTCAGAGTCTGGTGCTGGGCCGGGTCAAACTCCCACAAGTTGAAATCCCGTTGTTGACATGGGAGGATCCGGGGAATGAGCATGACCTGGACTATGTTGACAAGCTTGAGCTTCTTGCCTTCCATATTCCGGATACATTTCTGGAGTCCGTCCAGCTCCACCGAAGGACCCCAGGATAGGCCCTTCTCTTTCCAGGAAGTGAGCCGCGTGGGGATTCCAGATCGAAACTTGGGGGCGGCCACCCATTTGGCATCGCGCGGCTCGGTGATGTAGAACCATGCTAATTGCCACCCCTTATGGTCTCCACGAAGGAGCCTTCAAGCCATATAACGTTGGGCATCTTGCCCACCATGGCTCCGCCGCATTCTGCTAGTTGGCCGCCCACCACCTTCGGCTTGATATTAAAGGTCTTTAGCCACAGGCCAAAGTGGGGCCGGATGCGGAGGTCACACATGACGACGAACGCCAAAATGTTGAGGACGAAGTTCAGGGCCAGATCATGGAAGTCCAGCCCGTAGTAGAACATGAGACCATAGACGAATGGATGGAGGGGAAACCCCAGTCCGCGGAGGAAGTGGTGGAGGAATACTACCCTCTCGTGAGGTTCAGGGGTAGGAACGATCTGCCCCGCAGCAGGCAGCCGGTGCGCGATGTTCGCGGCCAAGTATCCGGCCCCGCGCAGCTTCTTGATGTGTCCCTCCGTAACGGAGGAAGCCATCCATTTTCCTCCCGCTCCGGACATCATTGGAGAAGGTTGAGGGGAAGGATGTAGGCTTGGGCGCTGGAGCTCGAGTGCGCAAGAGAGGATGAGCTAGGAGGAAGAAGGCGTGGGTAGAAAAAGGTTAAACCTTGTCCCTTTATAAGGGCAGCCGAAACTATGCGCCCCCACTAGCCTGGTGAAACTCGCTTATCCCCCAAGCGCCGTAATCGATGGCGCGGTTGGGTTAACCACACCCGTATTGATGAGAATCCCGTAATAAGGGGGACACGGTCTCTGCTTGGACAAGACGTGTCAAAAAACTGCCTCGCGTTATGTGCGGGGCTAGTTAAAGGAAACGGTTCGAATAATCACCGGGCCATGGCATAATGTCGTGTTGCCAAAACAAGTCAGCAGATTAGATTTGTGGAAATGTTATTCTCTCTACGGTGGTATGTGGAACTTATTTTGCAGGGTCGGACACTATCCTTGTATTCAAATTCTTCTGTGGTATATTCGAAGGAGGAATCCGCCTTGCAATGCTGAAGACAATACTGTGTGCCGGACTCATCGTCATTGAAGCCTGGTTCAGGGGCTACAGAGGGAGTCCTGGATTAGGGGGTCTCCGGACAGCTGGACTATATTCTTTGGCCGGACTGTTGGACTATGAAGATACAAGATTGAAGACTTCGTCTCGTGTCCGGATGGGACTCTACTTGGCGTGGAAGGCAAGCTAGGCAGTATGGATATGGATATCTCCTCCTTTGTAACCGACCTTGTGTAACCCTAGCCCTTTCCGGTGTCTATATAAACCGGAGGGTTTTAGTCCGTAGGACAACAAACAATCATACCGTAGGCCAACTTCTAGGGTTCAGCCTCTCTGATTTCATGGTAGATCAACTCTTTTAATACTCATATCATCAAGAATAAATCAAGCAGGACGTAGGGTTTTACCTCCATCAAGAGGGCCCGAACCTGGGTAAAACATCGTGTTCCCTGCCTCCTGTTACCATCCGCCTTAGACGCATAGTTCGGGACCATCTACCCGAGAACCGCCGGTTTGGACACCGACAATCACCCGGTCCGGATTGTCAATAGTCGAGGTAATGGCGGTCTCCATAACACGGGGGGTCCAACCACTCCAATATAGAGGGTTGCCCATGTGGCATTACAATGGGAAAGACGATGCCTCCCGCTGCGGTCGAAAGGCCCGAAGACTCCCACCGCTCTGGCCAAAATATTGGTTGAACTGTATAAAGGGGAGCGGAGGAGTTCACCCGTCTCCAAAATCGAGACGGGTTTTCCATGTACAATTCTCCTAGCTAGGTAAGCTCTAACTCCACTATTCGACTCCTCTCCCTGAATTATTTTTGAAGGGCGGTATCTTATTCATTCATGACAGGAATGGCGAAAGGCTATCGAGGTTATCCATGACCCTACCCCTCAGCCGGAGAATCACCATCGGGATCTTGACCCCAGATATGAGGAAGATCGACATATTCGTGGATCTCAAAGATGGAGTTTTCTATCAGACGAGCTATGACGGTACGGATGTACCCATCATCGCCGATTACCCCGTTCTTCTCCCTGCTTCTCATGTAAGTAATCAGGAGACACTTTGTCCGAGAGGGTTTTCTCATTCTTCCTCACTCACCGCACCATCCTGTGCTCAGAAGGGGAGGCGTTTGGCGCGTCGTGCTACCCCGGGGGCATCTCCAGAGAGAGCGGCTCCCGCGTCGGGAAGGCCTTCGAAGAGGAAGGAAAACAGAGATACGGTCGGGCCTTCCTTGAAGAGGTATGGGTTTGCAACTATGCTCTTTTTAGCAGTCACGTCCAACTGTGACTCATATGTTCATTTTGTATCAGGGAAAAGGTTTGACGGACTATGTCTGGGGACCCGACCAGTCGTACTCCTGATGACCAAGATTCGGTCCCAACTGAAGAGACGGGGCCCGATATGGGAGTGGCGCCGGACTGTCCCTCTGTCGAGGGTTCGGAAAATATGTCCATCACCAAATCATAAGTGGGGAGCGCCATGAATCACCGGCACCGGAGGGCCATTTTACGAAATCCCCCTTCTTAAAAGAGGCGTTCGGTGCCTTCAGCTCGGCTGATGCATACATCCGAGCTGCTCGAGATGGGCTTAACAGAGCCACCGAGCAACATTTGAAAGATGTGCAGGTAAGTTTACCTTGTCTGAATTTGATAACCATGTGCACGTAGCCCCCGAGACTTGAAGCAGTTGGGACAAATGTTTTAAGGATCGTTGTATAACCAGGCTCTTACGGAGAAGAACGACCTGCTAGCCCAAGAGCTGGAGCAGTAATACGTCTCTGTCGTATCTATAATTTTTGATTTTTCCATGCCAATATTCTACAACTTTCATATACTTTTGGCATCTTTTTATACTATTTTTGGGACTAACATATTGATCTAGGCCCAGTGCCAGTTCCTATTTGTTGCATTTTTTTTGTTTCGCCGAAAATCCATATCAAACGGAGCCATCATCGTCACCGCAATCTACACCAACAACTCCACCGCCGTCATCACCAACTCCCCCCCCCCTCTATGCAGCGGTGTAACCCCTCTTTTACCCGCTGTACTGTCTACTTAAACATGGTGCTCAATGCTATATATTATTTCCCAATGATTTATGGCTATCCTATGATGTTTGAGTAGATCTGTTTTGTCCTATGGGTTAATTGATGATCGTGATTGGTTTGAGTTGCATGTTTTATTACTGGTTATGTCCTATGGTGCTCTCCGTGTCGCGCAAGCATGAGGGATCCCCGCTGTAGGGTTTGCAATATGTTCATGATTTGCTTATGGTGGGTGGCGTGAGTGACAGAAGCGCAGACCCGAGTAAGTAGGTTGTTTGCATATGGGAATAAATAGGACTTGATACTTTAATGCTATGGTTGGGTTTTACCTTAATGATATTTAGTAGTTGCGGATGCTTGCTAGAGTTCCAATCATAAGTGCATATGATCCAAGAAGAGAAAGTATGTTAGCTTATGTGTCTCCCTCAAATAAAATTGCAATAATGATTACCGGTCTAGTTATCAATTGCCTAGGGACAAATAACTTTCTCATGACAACAAGCTCTCTACTAAACCTAACTTAGTTGTGTCTTTATCTAAACAGCCCCTACTTTTTATTTACGTGCTCTTTATTATCTTGCAAACCTATCCAACAACACCTACAAAGTACTTCTAGTTTCATACTTGTTCTAGGTAAAGCGACCGTTAAGCGTGCGTAGAGTTGTATCGGTGGTTGATAGAACTTGAGGGAATATTTGTTCTACCTTTAGCTACTCGTTCGGTTCAACACTCTTACTTATCGAAAGAGGCTACAATTGATCCCCTATAATTGTGGGTTATCAAGCAGTGCCGGACATAGCTAACTGCTGCTACCGCCGAACTGGAAAAGTTCAAGAAGGCGTCCTCTGGTAATATTTCCCTCCATCGAGAAACAAAAAATTATATGCCAGCTGTATTGCAACTGTTGCTTGTCTCATAACAGGGTCATCGGACCAACTGGGAGAGGAACTGAAGGCCGCCCAAACGAGCGAAAAAGAGGCAAAGAGACAACATGCGGCAGGCGAGCGCGTTCTGACCCGTGTCAGAGAGGAGAAAAACAAACTCCAGGATTCAAACACCAAACTGGGTGAAGAACTGAAAGATGTGCGAGCCCAGCTAGCCGACTCCGTGAAGGAGAACAAAAAGCTGCGAGGCGACATATTCAGTAAGTGGCCGAATTTATCATATAACAGTTTGGGGGTAAACTTTGCTGATATAGCTGTGATTGCAGGTATGTTGATGGGTCGTCCCGAAGAGGAGGTGTCCAGATCATCAAGTGATCTTCTGCAAGGGCTGTCGCAGTTACACGAGCAAGCTCGGCAGGCAAGGCGGAGTGTGGCCAAGGCCTTATGGCCATCCTCCTCCCCTCCAGGGAGTATGGAGAAGCTTGTGGAACTGTTCAAGGGAGCGTGGCGGCGTATCTGACTATGGAAGATATTGGCCTGCCAAGAGGGTGCGCGAGAGGCCTAGGCCATGGTAAAAACGCGGTATACCAAGCTGAATCCGAATCACATGGCCCGGGTCGGACCGCTAGCGTCAAATGGGGAAGAAATTCCCGTTAGTTTAGTATATGACCAAGTAGAGGTGGCCGCGAGATATTCCCAACAGGATTGTAAGTTAGACCGCCTGTTGGATGGTATAGAGGAGGAAGTATTTAAGTCCTAAGTGGCTATGTACTTTCCTTCTAGCTGGATTGTAAAAACAATTGTCATGGCCGACCATTTCGCTTCGACCTCTGGACCCGAAGGTGCGGAGTGTTTTCGAATACCCTAGCAGTAGAATATACTAGGGTATGCATGGGAACCAGTCATAGTTGCTTGAACAGACAATGTGTATCCGGCTAGTTATATTATATTACATTATGTAAGAAAAATCTTCCAGGGAGAATAGTTCCGTTAAGGGTTCCTTTCCCTGGGTGTGCATGCATTTAATGTGCATGTCCGAACTGTGATTGAAAAAAATCATAGAGTAAGTAAATTCTGGGGTTTCACAATGGAGTGAATGTGGAAACTTCTTTAATTCACCGACCGAATATTCCCTTAAGAACGCTAGCTTTCGGCTTCACCCAGTCTGAGGTACACATCCGGATGACCCGGCAGTAACAATCGCAGAGCTGCTCCCTTTATGCCCTAGCCGAACTGACGGGAACGTAGGGCATAAGCACAGGAGCCAGGCAACCCAGCTTGGCCAAAACTTAAGTCATATCGATGCATATAATGGCGAAGAAAAGGTACATATGGGAATAATGCATATGTGGTGAGCATGATGCTCGAAGAATAATAGCAAGCTTCTGTACAAGAAGCCCCCAGGTATAATGGACATGCATATTTGGAGATGTACACATCAGGGGAGCACGGTCTAGCCGTACTAAAGCCGTAGGGATAAAGAGCAAAATGAAAAGAGAGAAAAACGAAGAGAGAGAAAAAATAATGTTAACAACAGGAGGAAGGAGACGAACACAGAGTTCGGTGCTAGGCATAGAATCGTCGGAGTCTGGCCGCATTCCAAGGGTTTGACTCCAAGTGATTGCCTGACGCATCACGCAGGCGGTACGCTCCTCCGGTGAGAACTTCGGCAATGATTAAGGGACCATCCCACTTGGGCTCGAATTTGTCCTTTTTCTTCTCTGGCAAGCGTAGAACGAGTTCACCAACGTTGTAAGTCTTGGCCCGCACTTCTCTGCTTTTATACCTGCGAGCTTGCTGTTGATAAAATGCGGAACGGGCTTTTGCGACGTCGCGCTCCTCCTCCAGGGCATCTAAGCTGTCCTGCCGATCAAGCCCAGTCTCTCTCTCTCTCTCTTCATACATGCGCACTCGAGGTGAGTCATGAATAATGTCGCAGGGTAACACTGCTTCCGCATCGTACACCATGAAGGAAGGTGTATATCCAATAGTGCGGTTGGGCGTGGTCCGCAGCCCCCAGAGTACGGAGTCAAGTTCCTCCACCTAGTGCTTGTCTGATTCTTTCAAAGACCGCACTAGTCTAGGTTTGATGCCGCTCATAAGAAGACCATTAGCCCGTTCGACTTGACCGTTTGTCTGCGGGTGATAGACATAGGTGTAATCAAGCTTAATGCCCAGATTAGCACACCAAGTTTTCACTTCATCGGGTGTGAAATTAGAGCCATTATCGGTGATGATTGTCGGATGTGGGGTTCCAGCAAACCCTTAAGGTTCGAACACTGGGGTGCGCGCGAAGTCTTTCCCTCCTACCGATCTACACCCTAGCTCGCTAAGATCTCATGGACGAACTCGACGAACTTGCAACACAGAAAGACACATGATTTATACTGGTTCGGGCCACCATTGTGGTGTAACACCCTACTCCAGTGTGGTGGTGGTGGATTGCCTCTTGGGCTGATGATGAACAATACAAGGGGAAGAACAGCCTCCTGAGATTGAGGTGTTCTTGTGCGTGGCTAACTTGTGTGGGTGAGAGAGTGATCTAAGATGTCGTCTCCTCGGCCCCTTTTTCTATGGTGGTGGCTAGCCCTGCTTATAGAGGCTCTGGTCCTCTTCCCAAATATTGAGCGGGAAGGGAGCCAACAATGGCGGTCTAATTTCAAGGGGGACAGCCAGTACAAGCTATCCTGACAAAAGGTGGTCTGCGTCTGCGAAAGGCTCTGGTGGTGACGCCGTCTTGGGCTCCACGATGACCGCCGTCTTGTCGTCCTTCTGGTCTTGGTCTTGTTGCACCAAAATGGCAACCTTTTCCTGATGCCTCGGTACTCCTCACCTGCGCTAGTTTCCTTAGCACCAAAGACGAAACAAGGACGCTACGCATGCTGGCGCCCGCCTGGTGTCCATCATCATGGCTCACGTCACCGGAGCCTCGTGAGGTTCGCCTCGCCTTGATATCTCTGCTCCTCGTGAGCCTACCTGACTAGGCCGCTCCAGAAGAGGTCTCGTGTCGTCCTCCTCGCGAGGCTTGGCCCCACGCGAGGGTCTTGGATGCCTTGTTGATGAAGATGGGCCGTACGGCCTGCTGGCTTAGCCATGCAGCGGGCCGTAGGCAGACAAGTTTGGGGACCCCCGTTCCCAGGACGCCGACAGTAGCCCCCGGGCCCAAGGTGCGCTCGGGCTTGGCTTCGCGAAGAAGCCAAGGGCCAAGCACGGAGCACCGCGGGCCCCCAAAGCCTGCGGCCTTGGTTGACACGTGGCGGTTGATTAGTCGTGGGCGTCTCCGCTTCCCCACGCTGCCTCGGCGACTGCATGTCTTAACGAGCCCCTGCGACATGCAAGGGAAACCATCATTACCTGCAGTCGTGGGAGGTGTCGGTTGGCCTTCTCTTGCTATAAATGGGGTGGGGGCGGAGCCCCCATCGCCCATCTCTTCCTCGCTTGCTGGTTCTTCTTCCTCGCTCCACTCCTAGCTTCTTCTTCCTTGCTTCGTTGCTTGTTGTGCCACCAATGGCGCCATGAAGGAAGTTCTCCGCCGCCGAGAAGGGAAAGGCCCCTCCCGAGGGACCCGGCTCGTCGGCGCCCAAGCGCGGACGTGGCCGTCCGCGCAAGCACACCGCGTCCCCTGTCGCGGCCCACTATCGGAGTGGCGCCACGGCACGCAAAGTGGATCGTCCCAGCCATGGCGATCCAACTAAGAAGGGGAGGCGTGCTTTGGTGCCCCCCCCCCCGTCCGTGCTTCCACACGGTGGAAGTATCGCCGGAGTTTGTCGTCTGGTCGGAGAACCCGACCGGCAACTGGCTCCAACTTCCGCGCTTCTTCGCCAACAAGATGCCGGCCTCCGGTCGAGGCGGACTCTGGCTGCAGGCGGATGGTTGCTGCAGCAAGGCCTCTTGGGTTGCAGTCGCGACTTCCACCGCGGGCAACATACCCCTGGCCCACGGTTTGCAGACGTTCGCCCGCGCGCGCGGCTTGGGTCGGCGGTGCACCCTCCACTTCAAGTATGATGGCGAATCAACCCTCTACGTGAGGGTGTTTGGGGAAGATGGTCGCCGCACCGGGTGCTGCCCCGAGGCGAACGATGGTGAGGAGGTGCTCGGTCTCGGGGACGGTCGCGACGAGGATGGGGGCGAGCCTGCCCTCGGGGCGGCTGTGTCTTATCCCGCTACTGCGGCTCTTCCTCCAGTGACAGCTCAAGCAGCATTGGCCACGACCAGCCGTTGCGCCGAGGCGGTAGTGGGTCATCCGGTCGCGGCGCCTCCATGAAGCGCGAAGAAGGATCTGGCTGGGTTCGGGATGCCGCTAGGGGCCTGCCTCCGCAGATTGTTGTGATGCTACTTTTATTTTACTCTTTTTCCTGCATCAAGAATGTAACCAGTTTGGGCCCAGGGGGCGTGTATCGAACTATGGTTCCTCGATTGTGGCACCATGCGTGTTGTGTTGTTATTTCGTGCAAAGATGACTTAACCTGGTATATCCGGGACGCCCTCTTCCTCACGAGGTGCTCATTTCCTCGTGCCCATCTTGCCTTGGTGGCCTCCATCTGCTGGGGCACTGCGAAAGCTCATTGGGAAGTGCGTTAAAAGATTTTTCCGTTCGCCCTGGTGCTGGCCTGGCGCCTTGTATCGCGGTACTCGAGGGGCACGGACTAGGAGAGGCACGCCAGCTTTTGGGCTCGAACGAGGGTGGCTCGCGAGAAGGCAGAGAAGGGAGAAAATGCTCGCGAGGGCACCTGCCCAGCCCCCTCGTGAGGCATGCGAGAGAGAGAACACGAGCTAACCCGAGCCGGAAAAACGCAGCAAAAAGCGAGAGGTTCAACTCAGCAAGGAATGCCAAAAGCAAATTTCGATTAAGGAAAAGGGAGCCAAATACCGAAAGCAAATGAAAAGCCGCGTCAGGCACCTAATCTAGTCTTCAAGTCTTCTCACCAGCGCGGAGCTAAGTGCTATCCACTAGGCGTGGGCGGGAGCCCTAGAGCCTGAGGACGACACCCCTGAGACTCTGGGGCGTGTATAGCCCCAACTCATTATTACGTGAGAGTGTCACGGGCGGTGATTCTTCACAGGCACCAGGCCTTCTTCACAGGCTCTGGGCCTTTCTTCTCAGGCTCTGGGCCTTGCTTCACAGGCTCTGGGCCTTGCTTCTCAGGCTTTGGGCCTTGCTTTATGGGTAAAACCTCCGGAGGTGCTGGATGTTCCAGGCGTTTTCGACTGGTACTACGTCTTGTGTCTCCAGGCACACGGTGCCAGGCCTGGAGATGTGGACGACCTTGAACGGGCCCTCCCACATTGGTGAAAGCTTATGCAGCCCTTCCCTGGAGAGGACCCGCCTCAGGACTAGGTCTCTCGTCTCGAGTGTCCTAGAGCGGATGTTGCGGCAGTGGTATCGCCGCAGTGCTTGCTGGTACCTCGCCGCCTGCAGCACAGCTCCGCGACGATGTTCCTCCACTAAAATGACGTCCATCCCTGATACGTCTCCGTCGTATCTACTTTTCCAAACACTTTTGCCCTTGTTTTGGACTCTAACTTGCATGATTTGAATGGAACTAACCCGGACTGACGCTGTTTTCAGCAGAATTACCATGGTGTTATTTATGTGCAGAAAGAAAAGTTCTTGGAATGACCTGAAACTTCACGGAACGTCTATTTAGAAATAATAAGAAATCCTTGCAAAAGATGAAGACCAGGGGGCCCACCACTTGTCCACGAGGGTGGGGGGCGCGCCTGCCCCCCTAAGGCGGGCCCCCCTACCTCGTGGGCCCCCTGGAGCTCCTCCGACCTCAACTCCAACTCTATATATTTGGTTTCGGAGACAAAAAAATAAGGGAGAAGGATTCATCGCATTTTACGATACGAAGCCACCGCCAAGCCCTAAAACCTCTCGGGAGGGCTGATCTGGAGTCCGTTCGGGGCTCCGGAGAGGGGAATCCGTCGCCATCGTCATCATCAACCTTCCTCCATCACCAATTTCATGATGCTCACCGCCGTGCGTGAGTAATTCCATCATAGGCTTGCTGGACGGTGATGGGTTGGATGAGATTTATCATGTAATCGAGTTAGTTTTGTTAGGGTTTGATCCCTAGTATCCACTATGTTCTGAGATTGATGTTGTTATGACTTTGCTATGCTTAATGCTTGTCACTAGGGCCCGAGTTCCATGATTTCAGATCTGAACCTATTATGTTTTCATCAATATATGAGAGTTCTTGATCCTATCTTGCAAGTCTATAGTAACCTATTATGTGTTATGATCCGTTAACCCCGAAGTGACAATAATCGGGATACTTACCGGTGATGACCGTAGTTTGAGGAGTTCATGTATTCACTATGTGTTAATGCTTTGGTCCGGTACTCTATTAAAAGGAGGCATTAATATCCCTTAGTTTCTGCTAGGACCCTGCTACCACGGGAGGGTAGGACAAAAGATGTCATGCAAGTTCTTTTCCATAAGCACGTATGACTATATTCGGAATACATGCCTACATTACGTTGATGAATTTGAGGTAGTTCTGTGTCACCCTAGGTTATGACTGTTACATGATGAACAGCATCCGACATAATTCTCTATCACTGATCCATTGCCACCGAGCTTTCCATATAATGTTCTTCTCTTATTTACTTTTCCGTTGCTATTGCTATCACCACTACAAAATACCAAAAACATTACTTTTGCTACCGTTACTTTTGTTATCGTTACGACTACTATCATATTACTTTGCCACTAAACACTATGCTGCAGACATTAAATTTCCAGGTGTGGTTGAATTGACAACTCAGCTGCTAATACTTGAGAATATTCTTTGGCTCCCCTTGTGTCGAATCAATAAATTTGGGTTGAATGTTCTACCCTCGAAAACTATTGCGATCCCCTATACTTGTGGGTTATCAAGACTTTTTTTCACGCCGTTGCCGGGGAGCATAGCTCTATTCTTTGAGTCACTTGGGATTTATATCTGCTTATCATTATGAAGAACTTAAAAGATCCAAGAACCAAGATTTATCCCTCAACTACGAGGGGAGGTAAGGAACTTCCATCTAGCTCTGCACGTGATTCACCTTCTATTTTGAGTAAGCTTGCGACACCTAAACCTGCTTCTGCTATTTGTTCTGATATGTTGCATGTTATTGATGATGCCACTTCTGCTATGCATGATACTTATGATGAAACTACTTCTATGTTTGATACTACTGTGCCACTTGGTGAATTTCTTGATGAACAACTTGCTAGGGTTAGAGAGAATGAAATTATTGAAACTGATAATATTGATGAAAGTGATGATGAAGACTCTTCCCCTAATAATGAATCACCTGTTATTCCTGAGGGTTATGTTTTTGAAAAAGAAGTTGCCTTAGCTATTTTAGCTTGCAAAGATAGATACGAACTCAAGAGGTTATTAGCTAAATGGAAGCAGCAACCCCTTAATGCTAGAATGAACCCTGAACCTGCTTTTGCTACTTCACCTATCTGTGTTACCGATAAGGATTATGAATTATCTGTTGATCCTGATATAATTACTTTGGTTGAATCTGATCCTTTTCATGGCTATGAATCTGAAACTGTTGTGGCACATCTTACTAAATTAAATGATATTGCCACCCTATTCATTAAAGGGTGATGCTAAGATATGGTTTAATTCTCTTGATCCTGGTTGTGTGCGTAGTCCACAGGATATGATTTATTACTTCTCTGCTAAATATTTCCCTGCTCATAAGAAACAAGCTGCGTTGAGGGATATATACAATTTTGTGCAAATTGAAGAAGAGAGTTTCCCAAAAGCTTGGGGGAGGCTTCTCCAATTACTTAATGCTTTGCCTGATCATCCTCTTAAGAAAAACGAAATACTTGATATCTTTTATAATGGACTAACCGATTCTTCCAGAGATTACCTGGATAGTTGTGCTGGTTCTGTTTTCAGGGAAAGAACACCGGATGAAGCTGAAATTCTATTGAATAATATGTTGAAAATGAAAATAATTGGACACTTCCTGAGCCTATTCCTAAACCAACTCCGAAGAAAATAGCTGTTCTATTTCTCAGTCCTGAAGATATGCAAGAGGCAAAGAAATCTATGAAAGAAAAGGGTATTAAAGCTGAAGATGTTAAGAATTTACCTCCTATTGAAGAAATAAATGGTCTTAATTTACTGCCTGTCGAAGAAACATATGATCTTAATCCATTACCTATTGAAGAAGTACATGGTCTTGATAACCCGACACAAGTAGTAAAGGTAAATTCTCTCTATAGATATGATAAAGCTGAAATCCCATTTACTAAGTTTGCTAGCCCATGCTTAGATGAGTTTGATAAATTTATGGCTAAGAAAGAAGACTTCAAAGCTTATTTTGGTAGACAATTGAAATACAATTCAAATATGCTTGAACACTTGGGTGATTATATGGCTAATGTTAAAGGTGAACTTAAACTTATTAGTAAACATGCTTCTATGGTTACCACTCAAGTAGAACAAGTACTTAAAGCTCAAAATGATTTGCTCAATGAATTGAATAGTAAGAATAATGATAATGTTGTTAGAGTTATGACTAGAGGTGGTAGAATGACTCGGGAACCTCTGTATCCCGAAGGACACCCTATGAGAATAGAGCAAGATTCTCAGAGAAATAATATAGATGCACCTAGTCCTTCTAAAAGGAAGAAAAAGAAAAATGATAGGACTTTGCATGCTTCTAGTGAGCCTATTACTGAAACACCTGAGAATCCAAGTGATATTTCTATTTCTGATGCTGAAACACAATCTGGTAATGAACCTGAAACTAGTGAAAATGTTAATGATAATGTTCATGATGATGCTCAACCTAGTAATGATAATGATATAGAAATTGAACCTGCTATTGATCTTGATAACCCACGATCGAAGAATCAACGTTATGATAAGAAAGACTATGTTGCTAGGAAACATGGTAAAGAAAGAGAACCATGGGTTCAGAAACCCATGCCTTTTCCTCCCAAACCATCCAAGAAAAAGGATGATGAGGATTTTAAGCGCTTTGCTGAAATGATTAGACCTATCTTTTTGCGTATGCGATTAACTGATATGCTCAAAATAAATCCTTATGCTACGTATATGAAAGAAATTGTCACTAATAAAAGAAAGATACCAGAAGCTGAAATTTCCACCATGCTTGCTAATTATACTTTTAAGGGTGGAATACCAAAGAAACTTGGAGATCCAAGAGTACCCACTATACCATGCTCCATTAAAAGAAACTATGTTAAAACTGCGTTATGTGATCTTGGAGCTGGTGTTAGTGTAATGCCTCTCTCTTTATATCATAGACTTGATATGACTAAGTTGACACCTACTGAAATATCTTTGCAAATGGCTGATAAATCAACTACTATACTTGTCGGTATTTGTGAGGATGTGCCTGTTGTAGTTGCAAACGTTACTATTTTAACGGACTTTGTTATTCTTGATATTCCCGAGGACGATATTATGTTTATTATTCTTGGAAGACCCTTTTTGAATACTGTAGGGGCTGTTATTGATTGCACTAAAGGCAATGTCACTTTTCATGTTAATGGTAATGAGCATACGGTACACTTTCCGAGGAAACAACTGCAAGTTCATAGTATCAACTCTATTGGAAAAATTACATCGATTATTTTTGGAGGTTTTGAATTTCCTCTTCCTACCGTCAAGAAAAAATATGATATTCTTATTATTGGGGATGTGCATATCCCCGTTGAGGTAACATAGTGTTATTCGAAATTTCTCCGGTTCCATGTTATTCGGAATGAGTTCGTTAACAAGACTTGATCAACCTTGTTAGTGGATTCCTTTTGATGATCATGAGATGGATGACTTTAGAAAACACAACTCTCTGTACCCTCCTTTAATTTTTTGTTATTTATATAAAATAAAATAAAATAGTATTTTCTGTCTATTATCTGAATTATCCGTGCAATATAAAAATACCCCGAAAATAAAAGTTCTCCAAATACCCTGAAATTTAAATATGATTTTTTCTAGAATATTTGAGAATATTTGGCACCAAGAACACAGTAGGGGGGTCATCCACCTGGCCACGAGGGTGGAGGGCGCGCACTACCCCCCTGGGCGCGCCCCCTGCCTCGTGGGCCCACGGTGGACCTCCTCCACTTATTCCTGCACCCACACACTTCTTCTTCCTCCCACAAACACGAATATCCAGTTCATACCCGAGTCCAAGCTCATTTTGTTGCCATTTTCGATCTCCTTGCTCAAAGCACCTCTCACAAAACTGCTTGGGGAGATTGTTCCTTGGTATGTGACTCCTCCATTGGTCCAATTAGTTTTTGTTCTAATGCTTTATTCATTGCAAATTTATGCTGCCTAGGTGACCATGTTCTTGAGCTTGCATGTCAAATTTATATGGTTCCAAGTAGTTTTGATGCATGATATAGGCTCTAGGCACTTGTAGGAGTAGTTGCTATCTATATTATTGAGTTTGGTTTACTTTTATTTTGAAGTTACTAAAAAAATTCAGAAATTTTTTAGGGGAAGAAACATGTTTAGGAAAATGTATCAAAGTGGCTCTTCAAGGAAACAAGAGCCCAGTCTTGCAATGCGTGATGCTGATGAAGAGCCACCAAGAGATGCTCCAGTGCGTGCTTGTGAATGGCCTTCGGAAAATTTTATGGATCGAGCGGGAATTAAGGGAGAATTTAATGCATATTTGCGTAACGCTGATCTTGTGAGCTTCGAGGAAGAAAAGTGCAGCCAGTATCACTATCTCACTAGTTCCTTTGTGAGGAAGTTTGAATTTTCATCTTCACGTAATTCTCCAACTGTCCTATTTGATCTTTATGAAAATTCTTACACTATGGACTTAGAGGATTTTACCACTTCTTGCAAACTTCCGCAATGGGGTAGTGTCAAGGAACCCCGCAAATATGAATTTAGAGATTTTCTTGCTAGTATAACTGTGGGGGAATCTAGAGATATAACACAAGCTACTATAGGGAGCATTCACTTTCCTGCTATACATTATTTTGCTCTCTTCATAGGTAGATGCATTAATGGTAAAGATGAGGCATGTCACATGTGTGTCCCCGACCTCAGTATTCTTAGGAGTGCTGTGTTAGGAGATAAATATTAAAATTTGGGAGCCATTGTTGCACGTAGGTTGCATCTTAATAGATTTAATGGAGATATCTTTGGTGGAATTTATGCAACCCGCATAGCTAATTTTCTTCGTATAGCCATACGCGAAGATGATATTGAGTTGCCTCCTTCTTATTTGGATTATGAGGCTATGGTTCACCACCAGTTTGTCGAGAGGAATGAATCACCTCTCCAGTATCGCTTAATCTTTGACAAACATCGTGTTGTCCGTATTACTCTCCCTGTTCCTGCCTTTTTTGATTATCAGACAAAAGGAAGATATGTTATTACCAGAGAGGAGGTAGATGAGTACGAGAGGAGGGCGGAGGCCGTTCGTCGCCACGCTGCAGCTCAGGAGGCGATAGCCGCTGCATCGCAGTACGACCCCAACTATTATTATGGATATCCGCCAGGCCAGCCGTGGCCATAGACCAATTTAGGCCAAAATCCTAAGCTTGGGGGAGTACGTATTTCTCACCGACATTACATTCATGTTCACACACTCATTGCTAGATGTCGATTCTCACACTTTTTCATTGTATCATCCATGCTAGTTCATTTTCCTTTTTATGCTTTCTTCTTGTGTGTTTAATAAACCTTAAGAAAAAACAAAAAATAGTTGTAGCTTTTAATTAGTTTAATTTCCATGCTTGTAGTAGTAATTAAAAAGAAAACCCAAAGAGATTTCCTGTTCTTCTTTTACTTGTTGGGAGCTTTCCCGTGTAAATAGTTTTATTTCTTTTCTTTTCTTTGAGGGTCGATAGGAGAAGACCATGATTAAATTGTTGAAGTGGCTCTTATATGCATTATTGTTGATCTGACAAAACACCCCATATTGTCTTGTCTTCTCCTATTTATTGAATGCTTACATATTCCATCTTAGTCCAATGCACGTGCACTATTATTATTATCCACATCGTTCGGTCGTGCAAGTGAAAGGCAATTGTGACGATATATTAAGGACTGACTGACATGAGAAAAGTTGGTATGAACTCGACCTCTCTTGTTTTTGGTAATATAATTTGTTCATCGTTCCTGATTCAGCCTATTACTAATAAACATGTTTGCAATGACATGTAGAGATCATAGTTTCTTGTGCCATGCTTGATTAGCTAGGAGCCTATAATGGTTTACATTACGTGCCGACATGCTATTAAAATGGTTGTGATGTGGTATGATAGGGTGGTATCCTCCTCTGAATGATTTAAGTGACATGACTTGGTGCATGTTCACGCATGTAGTTGAAACAAAATCAACATAGCCTTCACGATATTTATGTTCATGGTGGATTATATCCTACTCATGCTTGCATTTGGTGTTGATTAATTTTAATGCATGTTCATGACTGTTGTCGCTCTCTAGCTAGTCGCTTCCCAGTCTTTTGCTAGCCTTCACCTGTACTAAGCGGCAATACTGCTTGTGCATCCAATCCCATAAACTCCAAAGTTATTCCATATGAGTCCATCATACCTACCTATATACGGTATCTACCTGTCGTTCCAAGTAAATTTGTATGTGCCTGTAGCGACCAGACCTCAAACAGTCTGATCTCTGTGCTCCGGTGTCATCCCTGGATCAGTAATGCTGACACCACACAGTACTCGGAGGATTTATAGCAGAGTAGCAATCACACACTTATTACATCGAGTGTCTCAAAAGAGAACTTATTACAATAAATATGGCTTAAGGCCATCTAATAACGATAACAGCGGAAGGCTTGGAAGATAAGTGAGTCCATCAACTCCAACGGCATCACTGAGTATAGAACCACGACCTAAAAACTCCTTAATCGTCGTCTGAAAAGTCTGCAACATTAACGTTGCAGCCCGAAAACGGGTCAGCACATGGGATATGCTGGCAAGGTAACACATAGAGAGAAATGGAATGTAACAGCTATACTATATGCATATTTGGCTGGTGGAAAGCTCTATGGTTACAGTTTTGCGTAAAGCCAATTTTTCCCTACTTCAAAGGAATAAATTTATTTAACTATCATGGTGGTTGTTAAACATTGAGAATGGTTGACAGCATTCTCAATCCCAATTAAACATCATCATTAAACATAACCCAACAAAATTAATTTAGAGTAACATGTTGAGATTCACATGATAATCCAAATACTAGATACTCAAGATGTCCATAACCGGGGACACGGCTAACCATGATTAGTTTATTACACTCTGCAGAGGTTTGCGCACTTTTCCCCACAAGACTCGATCGCCTCCATTTGGTTTCTCGCACTACATGGTGTTTGAGAAGATGGATGACCGAGACAGTCTTTCAGAAGCGCTAGCACCTTATGATCGGGTAGACCGTACCACCTACATCCCCTACATCTGCTAGTCTACCACTGTAAGAGTTCGCACAACTTAGTCAACTATGCTACAGCCCATAATAGCTTGTGGCTGCACACGGAAGTTTCTAGTATGAATAGTCTCATGATCCCTTTGAGCCTGGGTGGCGGTCCAAAAGAAAACAGGCAAGTCCTCGAATACCCAGGTGCCTCAATCCACCCAGATGTGTGTTTAAGTTCCCACCTTAGATAAACCATTAATTAACAATCTCACATTTGTCATGGATTTCACTCACCCAATCCACGTCTACTGGCATAGCATGGCATAATAAGCAAACATAGAAGTAACTCCCAAAGGTTTGATAATAAATAGGTAATAGGTACTACCTCATCTACTTCCCATCCCACAACTTAATTAGATCCTAATCATGCAATGTGTGAGTATTCATCTAATGCAATAAAACTGGGTAGTAGAAAAGGTATGATCAAAGCGTTACTTGCCTTGCTGATGATCCGGGAAACCTAACGATTCGAAGTAACAGGCGGCGCACTCCGGGTATTCTATCGCAGACAAACAAACAAGCATACAATAAGTACTCATCTAATGCACAGGTAAAACTCAAATAAGAGATCTAACCAGAAGGTTCAACTTAAGAACTCCGGTTGGCAAAAAGAATCAAATCGAACGAAGCAACGAAAGTCAAACGACGAAAGAAAACAACTTCGTTCTAGTAATCTGGATCTAGGGCAAATTTTACAGTAGCAAAATCTTGTTTAAATTGGTTAAACGGATAGAGGGTTTCGAGACGAAACTCTAGGCGCTTGAATCGCCTGATTCCGATAAACGAGCGAAAAGTTATACTAAAACGAAAATCGGATCAGGAATCACGATCAGAAAAATCGCGGATTTAATCCGAGAAAAAAGGAAAACGACGAACGCCGATTTTTTTACGACGGCACAGAAAATGAGGCGCGACGAACCTCGGCGGCGGGATCCAGCGGCGGACGACGGCAGCGGCGCGGCGGCGGCGGCTAGGGCGGGGCGGCGGCTGGGCTGGGCTGGGGGCTGGCTAGGGTTTCCCTTGGGGTGGGCTGCCCCGGCTTATAAAGGCCCCCCCCCTCGGGCCGGAGTCCAAGTCGGACATGGCCCGTAGGTCGGTTCGTTTTTTTTAATTCCGCTCAGAAGAAAAATAAAAATAAATACTAAACGGACTCCAAAAATTCCGAAATAAATTTTCACGGGCTTCTAAAATCAAGCCGCACAAGGTGAACATTTATTTGGGACCTAAATGCAATTTTGAAAAACACACATTTTTCCTAAATTCAAATAAAACACCGAAAAACTCCGAAATAAAATCTTATTTGATTTTATTATTAAATCCTCAATATTTCTTTATTTTGGGAAAGTCATTTTATTCCCTCTCTAATATTTTTGTAATAGAAATAATTGATGATAAAATAAATAAAATCAAATGATCCTATTCTCAAAATTTGAGAAAACTCAAATATGAAATAGCGAAATCCCCAACTCTCTCCGTGGGTCATTGAGTTGCGTAGAATTTTTAGGATCAACCAAAATGCAAACAATAAAAATATGATATGCAATGATGATCTAATGTATAACATTCCAAATTGAAAATTTGGGATGTTACAGTGCCAAACTATAAACCTTCAAATAAATATCCTGTTTTGTATGCTCGAATAGCTCATGTATGAACTAGGGTTGTCCGTATCTTCCATGTTAGGCGGGTTATTCTCAAGAGGAGTGGACTCCGCTCCTCACTCATGAGAAAAATGGCTGGTCACCAGGATGTCCAGTCCCATGCTTTATGCAAACTAAATCAAAATAATTGCAAAAAAACTCCCCGTGGGACTCTTGTTAGTTGGAGGCACTCGTTGTTTCGAGCAAGCCATAGATTGATGCTTGTTGGTGGAGGGGGAGTATAAACTTTACCATTCTGTTTGGGAACCGCCTATAATGTGTGTAGCATGGAAGATATCGCCATCTCTTGGTTGTTATGTTGACAATGAAAATATACCGCTCAAAATAGTATTCACCTCTGTTTCAAAACCGAGCTCTCGCACCTCTACAAATCCCTGCTTCCCTCTGTGAAGGGCCTATCTATTTACTTTTATGTTGAGTCATCATCCTCTTATTAAAAAGCACCAGTTGGAGAGCACCACTGTCATTTGCATTCATTACTGTTAGTTTACATTGAGTATGACTTGATTGGATCTCTTTTACCATGAATTACAATGTCTAGTCAGTCCTTGATCTTTAAAGGTGCTCTGCATTTATGTTTTGCGGTCTCAGAAAGGGATAGCGAGATACAATCTTGTTATATCATATTATGATTGTTTTGAGAAAGTGTTGTCATCCGAGATTTATTAATATTGCTCGCTAGTTGATTATGCCGTTGATATGAGTAAACATGAGACCTATGCGTTATTGTGAATATGTTTAGTTTATAATCTTTGCTGAAAACTTGAATGCTGGCTTTACATATTTACAACAAAAAGAGTGAACAGAGTTTGTAAAAGTTTATTTCTTTATCACTTTCAGTTTGTAAACTGAATTGCTTGAGGACAAGCAAAGGTTTAAGCTTAGGGGAGTTGATACGTCTCCGTCGTATCTACTCTTCCAAACACTTTTGCCCTTGTTTTGACTCTAACTTGCATGATTTGAATGGAACTAACCCGGACTGACGCTGTTTTCAGCAAATTACCATGGTGTTATTTATGTGCAGAAAGAAATGTTCTCGGAATGACCTGAAACTTCACGGAACGTCTATTTGGAAATAATAAAATACTTGCAAAAGATGAAGACCAGGGGCCCACCACCTGTCCACGAGGGTGGGGCCGCGCCTGCCCCCCTAGGGCGCGCCCCCTACCTCGTGGGCCCCCTGGAGCTCCTCTGACCTCAACTCCAACTCTATATATTTGGTTTCGGAGAGAAAAAAAATAAGGGAGAAGGATTCATCGCATTTTATGATACGGAGCCGCCGCCAAGCCTTAAAACCTCTCGGGAGAGCTGATCTGGAGTCCGTTCGGGGCTCTCGAGAGGGGAACCCGTCGCCATCGTCATCATCAACCTTCCTCCATCACCAATTCCATGATGCTCACCGCCGTGCGTGAGTAATTCCATCGTATGCTTGTTGGACGATGATGGGTTGGATGAGATTTATCATGTAATCGAGTTAGTTTTGTTAGGGTTTGATCCCTAGTATCCACTATGTTCTGAGATTGATGTTGCTATGCCTTTGCTATGCTTAATGCTTGTCACTAGGGCCCGAGTGCCATGATTTCAGATCTGAACCTATTATGTTTTCATCAATATATGAGAGTTCTTGATCCTATCTCGCAAGTCTATAGTCACCTATTATGTGTTATGATCCGTTAACCCCAAAGTGACAATAATCGGGATACTTACTGATGATGACCGTAGTTTGAGGAGTTCATGTATTCACTATGTGTTAATGCTTTGGTCCGATACTCTATTAAAAGGAGGCCTTAATATCCCTTAGATTCCGCTAGGACCCCGCTGCCACGGGAGGCTAGGACAAAAGATGCCATGCAAGTTCTTTTCCATAAGCACGTATGACTATATTCGGAATACATGCCTACATTACATTGATGAATTGGAGCTAGTTCTGTGTCACCCTAGGTTATGACTGTTACATGATGAACCGCATCCGGCATAATTCTCTATCACCGATCCATTGCCTACGAGCTTTCCATATATTGTTCTTCGCTTATTTACTTTTCCATTGCTATATCTATCACCACTACAAAGTACCAAAAACATTACTTTTGCTACCATTACTTTTGCTATCGTTACAACTACTATCATATTACTTTGCCACTAAACACTTTGCTGCAGATATTAAGTTTCCAGGTGTGTTTGAATTGAAAACTCAGCTGCTAATACTTGGAATATTGTTTGGCTCCCCTTGTGTTGAATCAATATATTTGGGTTGAATACTCTACCCTCGAAAACTATTGTGATCCCCTATACTTGTGGGTTATCAATCCCCCGTGTGGCGTCCTGCTGTGTTTCATCGAACGCCAGGACCCGTGTGGAGCGATGCTTGAGCTCGTGAGGGAGGACCGCTTCGGCTCCGTAGACGAGGAAGAATGGGGTCTCTCCCATTGGCTTGGTGGCGGTGGTCTGGATGGACCACAGTACAGACTGGAGCTCGTCGTGCCAGCCCCTGCCGCAGGCCTCCAGCTTCTTCTTGAAGGTCCTGGTCTTGAGGCCCCTAAGGACCTCTGCGTTAGCACATTCGGCCTGACCATTGCCCTTGGGATGGGCCACCGAAGCGTAGCAGATCTGCGTTCCAAGGTTAGCACAGTAGGTTTTGAAGAGGTTCCTAGTAAACTGCGAACCGTTATCTGTGATGATGCGATTGGGGACCCCGAAGCGGCTCACGAGGCCCTTGATGAACTTGACAGCAGAGCCGGCTGGGATGGTACGGACGGCTTCCACTTCCGAACACTTGGTGAACTTGTCGATGGCGACGTAGAGGTAGCGGTAGCCCCCTGGCGCCCGAGGGAACGGGCCTAGGATATCCAGCCCGCAGACCGTGAACGACCATGTGAGCGGGATAGTTTGAAGGCCCTGAGCTGGTTGATGGATTTGCTTGGCGTGGAATTGGTAGGCTTCACAAGACTTCACCAGCTCGGCTGCGTCGTTGAGTGTTGTAGGCCAGTAGAATCCACGGCGGAACACCTTGCCGATGAGGGTCCGTGATGACGAGTGCTGTCCGCAGTCCCTGCCATGTATGTCAATCAGCAACTCCCTTCCTTGGTTGCTGGATATGCAGCGCAGTGTGACATCGTTCGGTCGTTTCCTATTTAACTCGCCGTCTTGGATATAGTATGTCGTGGCTTGCCGGGCCAAGCGCTCCGCCTCATCTTCCTCTTCTGGCAACGTCCCGTGCGTTAAGTACTCCTTGAATTCCTTGTTCCAGCATTCCTCCTGAGGGTCGAGCGGCAAGAGCAGCCGAGCCCTAGAGGTCGGTCCACAGGTCGGGGCTCCCGTGGCCGGAGGCTGGGGGAGCTCCTCCCGAGGCTAGGTCGTGCTTGAAAGAGGGGGCGCAGCTGATGCCTTGAAGAGCCGCTCCTCAAAGACGCCCGGCTCCTATGGTTGCCGCTTGGATGCTCTCCGGACGATGTCGTCGGCTTCCTTGTTGGTGCCCCGAGGTACGTGCTGCAGCTCCAGGCCCGAGAACTGTTTCTCCATCTTGCGCACCTCCGCGAGGTAGGCCTCCATGTGCTCGTCCTTCGGCTCATACACCTTGTTGGAGAAGTTGATGAGGAGTTGTGAGTCACCTCTAACAGTGAGGCGCTTCACCCCTAGGGCCATTGCAGCCTTCAGGCACCTATGAGGCCTTCATACTCCGCGATGTTGTTGGAGACCTTCTCGCCGTGCTGAAAGCAGAGTTGCACGACGTAGTAGAGCTTGTCCTGGGTGGGCAAGATTAGCACTGCTCCAGCCCCGCGCCCTGGTGTGCGAAGGCACCATCGAACTACATGACCCAACCGTCCGGAGCCTCACTTCCTGGGGAGGTGGACCGGTCTTCTCCTTCCTCAACTGTCGGGGCATCCGTCCATTCTGCCACAAAGTTAGCGAGTTCGGCCCCTTGATGACCCTGGTAGTGCTGAACTCCAACTGGAATGCTTGCAACTCAATATTCCACTCTGCGACCCTTCCGGCTGAGTTAGGGCTCCTAAGTATCCTATCTAGTGGGTAGGCTGAGACGACCTTGATGGGGTGGCCCGGGAAGTAGTGTCGCAGCTTGCGTGAGGCCACCAGGAGTGCTAGCAGGAGCTTCTGGGGCATGGGGTAGCGTGCTCTCACGTCTCATAGTACGGTGCTGACAAAGTACTCCGGGTGTTTGACGAGGGCTGGCATGCTGTCGAGGCTCGGGTCCTGCGGAGATCGGGACATATCCTGAGGTGGAAGGGTCCCTGAGACCCTGGTGTCCTCAGGAGCTTCTGCGACGCCGCCCTGCTGAGCTTGGCCTTCCACCGCTGATGCCTTTGCTGCGCCTTCCTGACCCTGCGCTACTTCAGCCTTGGCCTGGCGGGGCGCGCCCTTGACTTGGCGCTCCTCCCGAACCGCCACCAACGCCGAGCTGGCGGAGTACGGGGTGTGTTAGGGATATTACTACCGGAGGTAAACTGGCCTTGGGTAGCCGGGTTGACTCTTTGAAGATTAGAAGCCCATGAAGATGTAAAGATGCTAGCGCTTTACGGAGGGCCCAAAGGCGAGTTACGGTATGTAAATGTAAACCGGCCCAGTCATGTAACTTGTATAGTAAGATAGAAAGAGAGAGGCCAAACCGGATACGTTTATAAACCGGCTTCGGGACTCTGTAGCCCGGCGGGCGTCAGCCTATGTATATAAAGGGGCGACCCGGCCGCGGTTTAGAGACAGACAACAACAACTCGAAAGCCAGACAAAGAGGATTCGCTCCCTGGCCTTCGAAACCCTAGCAAAACCAATCACAACTAGACGTAGGCTTTTACCTTCATCGAAGGGGCCGAACTAGTATAAACTCTCGTGTCCCCTTGTCCGGTTTAACCCCTTTAAGCTAACCCATTGCGATGGCTCCACAACTAAGTCCTTTCACGAGGACATCTGCCCTGACAAACCCACGACAGTTGGCGCCCACCGTGGGGCTATCGCATGATGGTTTCGAGTTCTTGAAGGGCAGCTTCGATGGACTTAAGGGATACGCTGTGGGCCGGATGACGAAGAGTCACCGTGGCAAGCTCTACATCGACAACGCAGGATGGGGTCCCGAGGATGATTCAATCGAATACGGGTACCGGGTCCCCTTTGGTGGGATTCACGTCTTCATCGGCAAGATCGGCGAACCGGCCCCCGAGCCGGACATCTGCACCGACATCATCGAAACGGCTCGGCGTGCAAGTCCTTCGCCGGTTCAGCCCGAGGCAAGGCATGTTTTCGTAGGTGTCGTCCATGGATCAGGGCATGAGGACGGACCGGTGTCCAAAGGAGAAACCATAGTCTGCTCTGATGACGAGTCTTCTGGAGAAACCGAATCGCTTTACCAGTTGCAGGACGGCCGGATTGAGGGAGGATCCGAGGGCAACAGTATTTCGGATTCCCCCGGTCTGCCAAACCGGGCCGCCATCTTCATGGACGGCACACAATTGGTGCCTCATTCATCTACTGCCGCAACAATGCTCTCCGGTTCAACAACAGCCACACAAGCAGGGGCAGGAAGCTCGGCGCCACCTCCGGCCCAAGTCTTATCTGATTTGTTCGACGCTCTGGCAACATTGATGTCTGCGGAGGTAGACGCAGCAGCCAGGGATCAGCATCATGCGGAGATTGCAAAGGTGAAATATCAGATGGCCCAGGCCAAGGCGGACCTAGCTGTAGAGAACGCCAGGATGGCTACGGAGCGGGCCGAGTTGGAAGCACATGCTTACCGGATTAGACTGGACCAGAATGCTTCAGAGGAAGTCATGAGAAGAAGGTACCGATCATGTCTCCCATTGGTTTATGAGCCGCGGAATCTTTTCAACACGCCAGGCGCAGGAGCTGGTAACCAGGCGGGGGCGCAGGGAGCAGGAGCGCCGGTTCAGCCGCGCACGACGGACCTGCCTCACCAGAACAACATTGTACCATCAACGCCGCCCGGGCATTATTCCAACCCGTTGGACAACATTGTGGCCGCTGCGTCACGCCTGGCGGCCCTCCCAACCGATGGCGAGTCACCAGTGGCAGTGGAAGCACGCCGGGCCAGGGATCTCCTTCAGACAGCACTAAATCAACAGCAAGCGTATTCACACAGTCGTGAGAGGATTCACTCCACTCCCTGCCCAAGCCGGAGTTATAGCAGACACATGGAAGACGAACCGGCCGTGTCCAGTAGTGCACGCTGCCGAAATTCGCCACGAGGGAACAACCCGGCTGGGGGAGGTGCGAATGCACAAGATGTTGTGGATCATGGCCGCACACGTTGAGAGGCTGAGTTGACAGCTCGACACGAGGCACGACAGCATACTCCGGTTCACCCCACTGCCTCGGTGGAGCCAGGGGCGATGTTCAGTTCCTTAGGGGTACCGTGCTTATCTCATGCTTTGCGTAATGTGCGACTACCCAAGGATTTCAAGGGACCTCGTAAGGTACCAAATTATACCGCCGATTTGCAGCCAGAGGCGTGGGTGGAGAGCTATGAGATGGCAATGGAGATGTTAGATGTGGACGAGGCGGTGTGTGCTAAATATTTCACCATGATGTTGGAAGGAACAGCTCGCACTTGGTTGAAGAGCTTGCCGACCAACTCTATTGGATCATGGGCCGAATTGAAGCACCGGTTTATCCAGAACTGCAAGGATACGTGTAAGCAGCCGATGTCAATTGTAGATCTGGCCGCTTGTGTCCAAGAGGAAGGGGAGTCCACGACCCATTGGGTCAAACGGGTCTCGGCGATTTTGCATTCGTCAGATCGTATCAATGCAGACACCGCAGTGTTAACGTTAGAGGGTAATTGTGGTTTCAAACCATTGAAACAGAAGTTGAGAAGGCTCAAACGTCACTGCAACGACATGTCAACACTCATGGCTGCTTTGGTTAAGTACGCCGATTCAGATAATACCAAGGATCCGGATTCAGAGGAGGACAAACCGGACAAGGGTAAGAAGACCGGCAATGCCAAAGGCCAACAACACAATCCGGCAGGCCATGGAAACGCTGGTAAGCGCAAAATCGACAGTGGTTTGGACTTTGTCATAAATACCAACGCACAGGAGAATGGCCAACGCCGTAAAGGCAAGCAGCCCCAGAGGGGTGGAGGTCCAAGGAACAATTTGGAGCGTTTGTTAAATCAGCCCTGTCCAAAGCATGGATCAAAGGTGAAACCGGCATCACATCTCTAGAAAGATTGTTATATCATGCGGGATTTCAAGAATTCCAATATGTTCCAATATGACAACGGCCCGCCCGGCGGTTCAGGAGGAGGTTTCCACGGGCCGGGTTACGGAGGCGGTGGTTCCGGTTCAGGGTTTCCAGGCAATTAAACCAGACACGTCAATCAAGGACACCAAGGCAACCAGGGAGGTTACAACCATCAGGGGAGTCAACAGCAGCAGCAGCAGTCGGGATATCAGAGCAATCCCAAATAGCTGAACAGCGGGCAATATCATGTCTTCACTACTAGTTTGTGCAAACGTGATCAGAAGCTTCACAAAAGAGTAGTCAACTCTGTTGATCCGGCAGTACCTCAGTATTTACGATGGTCGGAGCAACCTATTTTGTGGAGTAGAGAGGATCACCCGCCTCGGGTTGATAATCCAGGTCACTTGGCCTTGGTGGTAGCCCCTCAAGTTGGGGGATACAAGTTCACTAAAGTGCTCATGGATGGGGGAAGTAGTATCAATATTTTGTATTATGATACATTCCGCCGTATGGGGTTGACAGGTAAGGATCTTAAACCGTCGAATACGGTATTTCATGGTGTGGTGCCTGGTAAGTCTACATATCCTGTTGGTAAGATAGCTTTGGAGGTAGCTTTTGGAGATGACTACGATTCAAGGTCAGAAACAGTGACATTTGAGGTGGTGAAGATCAAAAGTCCGTACCACGCTCTATTTGGGCGGCCGGTTTATGCTAAGTTTATGGCAAGGCCATGTTATGTTTACCTGCAGCTTAAAATGACAGGTCATAAGGGGACTATCACAGTACATGGAAGTAGAAAGATTGCTTTGGAGTGTGAAGAAGGCGATGCGGCTTATGCTGAGTCGGTTTGTGCCACGGAGGAGTTAACATTCTATAAGGAGCAAGTTGATCCGGCAGACATGACCTCCTTAAAAAAGCCAACCACGGAACATGATCCAGCATTGAAGTTCAAATCAGCTACAGACACTAAGATGGTTGACTTTGTCCCTGGCGATTCTTCCAAATAGTTCAGCATCAGCGCTAACCTGGATCCCAAATAGGAAAGCACGCTCATCGAGTTCATCCGTGAGAATCGGGACATCTTTGCATGGAAACCTTCTGACATGCCAGGTGTACCGAGAGAACTCGCTGAGCACACACTCAACATTGATCCGAAATTCAAACCGGTCCGACAGTTCCTCCGCCGCTTCAACGAGGGAAGGCGCAAGGCTATAGGTGAAGAGGTCGCCTGTTTGTTGGCTGCTGGGTTTATTGTTGAAGTTTTTCATCCAAAGTGGTTAGCCAATCCGGTGCTGGTTCTTAAGAAAAACGGCACTTGGCGCATGTGTGTGGACTACACCGATTTAAACAAGGCTTGCCCTGCACACCCCTTTGCTCTCCCTTGCATTGATCAGATAATTGATGCTACGGCGGGTTGTGACCGTTTGTGTTTTTTGGATGCTTACTCTGGTTATCATCAGATCAAAATGGCAGTTAAGGACCAGGAGAAGACATCCTTTATAACTCCCTTTGGAGCCTTCTGCTATGTTTCCATGCCCTTTGGACTCAAGAGTGCCCAGGCAACTTACCAGCGATGTGTTCAGAATTGCCTTCATAAGCAAATTGGGCGCAATGTCCATGCGTATGTAGATGATATTGTGATCAAATCCAAAAAGGAGGAGACGTTGATAGATGATCTACGGGAAACTTTTGACAATCTCCGGGTCTACAAGATGATGCTCAATCCAGAGAAGTGTGTTTTCGGTGTCCCGGCAGGCAAGCTCTTAGGCTTTCTGGTTTCAAACAGAGGCATTGAGGCTAATCCGGAAAATATTGCAGCGATTACATCCTTGGCTACACCGGCGTGTATTAACGATGTGCAAAGTCTGGCCAGCCAGATTACAGCCTTGAGCCGGTTTATCAGCCACCTTGGAGAGAAGGCCATTCCCTTATATCAGATGCTCAAGAAAACGGATAACTTTGTCTGGAGTGAAGCAGCTGATAAGGCGTTTGAAGATCTGAAGAAACAGCTCGTGGAACCGCCCGTACTGGCAGCACCGATCGATAAAGAGCCCTTATTATTATATGTGGCTGCTAATGCACGGGCTGTCAGTGTAGCCATTGTGGTAGAGCACAAAGAGTCTGGCAAAGAGTATCCTGTTCAACGGCCGGTTTATTATATCAGTGAGGTGCTCATTGAGTCAAAGCAGAGGTATCCGCATTGGCAGAAACTGGTGTATGGGGGTGTTTATGGCAAGACGGAAGCTCAAACACTATTTTCAGGGCCATCCTATCACAGTAGTCAGTTCATCTCCTCTGGGTGACATCATTCAAAACAGAGAGGCAACTGGCCGGATTGCCAAGTGGGCCATTGAGCTCGGACCCCACGGGCTCAGATATATACCCCGCACGGCGATCAAGTCCCAGGCACTCATAGATTTCATCAACGATTGGACGGAGTTACAGGCACATGAGGAGAAACCAGATAATACATATTGGACTATTCATTTTGATGGGTCCAGACAGCTAGAGGGTTCGGGGGCTGGAGTCATATTAACCTCCCCACGAGGTGATAAGTTTTGTTATGTCCTCCGTTTAATGTTCCCTTGTACTAACAATGCAGCTGAATATGAGGCTTTACTCCACGGTCTTCGGATGGCTAAAGAGATGAATTTGAGCCGGGTTAAGTGCTTCGGTGATTCAGATCTAGTGGCTCAGCAAGTGTCTGGCACTTGGGATTCTAAGGACCCACTCATGGCTGCATATCGGCGAGAGGTGGACACAGTGGCTGGTCACTTTAAAGGTTATCAGGTGGACCATATAGACCGGTGGAAGAATGAAGCGGCGGACGCTTTAAGTCGTCTTGGTTCCCAACGTAAACCGGTTCCACCCAATGTCTTTCTTGATGTGTTGCACAATCCGTCAGTCAAAATACCATCCGAAGAAGATTTGGCTGTTCCTGATCCGGAGGCTCAATTGGTGGCAGCTTTGCATGCCATACCGGATTGGACGATCCCATATCTGGATTACATGAACCGCGCGAGTTACCAGTTGACGAAACATTGGCCTGCCAGATAATCCGGCGTTCCAAGTCTATGACCATACTCAACGGGGAGTTACATCGTTACAGTGTTTCAGGACCGATTCAACGATGCGTTTCTCCTCAAGAAGGTTGTGAGATTTTGCGAGAAATTCATGAGGGGGATTGCGGTCATCACGCCGGTTCAAAGTCGTTGGTTGCTAAAGCTTTTCTCCACGTTTTTTACTGGTTGACGGCGCATGCTGATGCGGAGGATTTGGTCAAAAGATGTGATGGATGTCAAAAGTTTGCCTGCCGTGCGCACGTTCCGGCTCAAGAGTTGCGGATGATTCCAATTACGTGGCCATTTGCCACTTGGGGGCTGGATATGGTTGGACCCTTCAAGCGCTCCAAGGACAAGAAGACCCATCTGTTAGTAGCAGTTGATAAATTCACTAAATGGGTAGAGGCAGAGCCAGTCGGCAAGTGTGATGCAGCCACGGCGGTTCAATTCATCAAAAAGGTGATATTCCGGTTTGGCTTTCAACATAGCATTATAACAGATAATGGCACTAACTTGTCAAAAGGAGAGATGGAAGAATTCTGTCAACGTGAGCACATCCAACTTGATCTAGCATCAGTGGCTCACCCCCAATCTAATGGTCAAGCGGAAAGGGCAGATCAAGAAATTCTGCGGGGTATCAAACCAAGGCTTATGGTTCCCTTAAAGCGGACGCCGGGTTGTTGCGTCGAGCAGCTACCTTCTGTGTTATGGAGCATCAACACCACACCCAATAGGTCTACGGGTTACACGCCTTTCTTCATGGTTTATGGAGCAGAGGCGGTTCTTCCTAGTGACATCCGTCACGATTCGCCCCGTGTGGCAGCTTATGTTGAAGCTGATAATGAGAAGGCACGTCAGGATTCTCTGGACCTGTTGGATGAAGAGCGGGATCTTGCAGCAGTGCGTTCGGCGTTTTATCAACAAGATCTTCGACGTTATCACAGCCGCCGGGTTAAAACTAGAACCTTTCAAGAAGGTGATTTGGTGCTCCGGCTCATCCAGGATCAGACTGATATGCATAAGTTATCCCCCCCTTGGGAAGGACCCTTTGTGGTCAGCAAAAATCTGCACAACGGATCCTACTACCTCATTGATGTTCGAGAGCATGAAGACTCATGTCAATCGGAGGAGGAGACAAAGCGGCCATGGAACATAGCTCTCCTTCGGCCTTACTATACTTGAAGCCATAGGCTTTTTCACCTGTACATATTTATGACAGTGTATATACCATATAATAAACCGGAGCCTCCATTATAAGCGGGGTATCTGTTCTTTCTTATATCATATGTGTGCTTTTACAAGTTAACGGTCAAAGCGGAGTCTTTGTTAAACCGGATTTAGCAACTGCATAAAGATAAAGAAACTCACTAGGGGGCTTGGTCATTTTTGAACCACAGCTACACCTCTTGATAGGCTTTCCAGCCACACAAGGACAAATTTGTGGAGCCAAAGAGAGTATTGTGCACTGTACAAACTCAAACATAGGCACACGCTGAGCATCGCTCACAAAGTTACTTGGGGGCTCTTTTTTGCAAAGCAACAAAGAGTTTGAAAGGACCTTCGTAATTGGCTATCAAGGCACGGCTTGGAAGCCTAGTGTATTCACCTAAAACCCCGGGTTAACCTGCCTTCATCAAGTAAGCCACTCCTACCCAGGTAATCCTGGCATGACCCATCGAACGTTTGACAAGTCAATCTTTTACGGACCCTGAACTTGTCATAGTTAAAATGGTGATTGGTTAATTGGAGGCCCATCTTAAAAGGCTTTGTTAAATGGTTTAACTGAGAGGCCTGGCAGCCCATGAAAAGCCTCGATTTGGAGCCTGGCAGCTCGTAAAAAGCCTCGCATATTTTCCTATTTGCATTTTGTTTGTTGACAATCATAAGTATTTTTTGATAAACTGGCATCCTTGATCCGGCTTGCTTTCCAACCACCAGTTGTTGGCTCATGATCAGTTATAAACTGGTGGTCACTGACCCAGTATGGTTTGACTAAATCACCAGTGTTATGAAGAAAATCCGGTAGGTATACTAGTCCAGTTTAATAGATAGACCGGCATTTTGAAGATGAGATTATCAAACGTATCGGGTTGGTGTTAAACACCTTTGCTGTATACACGTTTGCTCACTCAATGAGGTATGTTCTGTACATTATTTTTTGTACAAACACTTGGCTATTCAGCTCAAGTACTATATACTTCTTGGATATTATGACATGTTTAGCGGTAAACCGCTAGACACTTTTAATTTTTTTGTGCCCAGGAAGGCAAGTCATCATAGACTATGCATAAAATATATCCTGAAGGGCGGCACAGATTGTCACAAAGGGATATGAAGCATGCTCGATGGCATGGCAGATAAACAAAGTTTCAGCTATCCTATTACATGAAGCTTTAAAGCGGCTCAACAGTGCCATTGTTTTTCACAGTAGCCATATAAACCGGCGACCGGATCAGGACTCTTCATCACGACGGTTTGACGGTTGCGGATCAGCTGGTGCACGCACTTCTTCATCCCTCCCCAGCCACTGGAAATCAGCCGTTGACCAATCGATTCCGGTTAAAGCTCGGAATACTACTTCTTCATGGATTAGATCAGAAGGGTTAATATCAGGGGCATAAGTGTGCTTACGAATCGGAGGCACAAGTTCTTCGACTTCATGGATCTCGGCCGGCTGTCTTTTCCTTTCTGCATCATAAAACGGTTGAAAATGGGACAAATCGGTGTCTTCAGCTAATTTGCTGGCCGCTAGCCGCATCTGTTTGGTCAACCACCGAAGATCATCATTGTCAAAGTTTGAGCCGTCTTCTTTAACGCCTGGATACCCTTTAATGATATCCTCCACTTCAAGATCTGGAATCCAGGCTTTGGCTCGAATAAGGGCAGTTAATGCTCCGGCTCTTGCAGCGGCTCTTTTTAACTCGGCAATACGCGCCGGTAACGTGCCCAGCTTCTCAAGTGTTTCCTTAATCAATGTTGGTGCCGGTTTGTTATAAGCTGCTGTACTAATGGCTCGCTGAGATCCAGAGTATTGCTGCTCAACCAATGTGTATGCCGCTTTGAGCTTCATCTGCATATCTGCACCAAGATGAGTGATCTGAGTTCCTGCCAAAGATTTTTTCAACATCGTGGTCAGTTTTAAGATTCGTTGACTGATGCAACATACATAAGCAGATACTTACCGAAGATAGCAGAGGTCATAGCATTGATTTGGCGCTTCAAACCGGCTAGTTCTTCAGCCACCGGTTTCAGGGCTTCCTCGGCATCTACGGCGCTTTTTGTCAAACCGGCTTTTTATGTTTCCCATGCAGCACGATCTTTATTGAAGGATTCTTTCAATTTTTCCATTCCGGCCAGGGCCTGGGTCAGCTCCTCTTTGGCTTTTGCAGCTTTGGCTTGTTGCGACTTCACATTTTCTTGCAAGTCAGAGTTTTTGGCATCTTTGCTTCTCAGTTCAGCCTGCAACATTGAAGGTATCTTCAACAAAACAACATATATATGCACTAAGTATAAAGCATATAACAAGTTATCCACTTCATACTTGGGGGCTAATGCTTATTTTCTCTCAAATACTACCTTCTATGCAAGTCTCCAGAACAATGCAAGCATTATCCTTGACACTTAGGGGCTAATGTACGTTTGTTCTAAACTGGCGGTGTGGATTAAAAACCGGATTAAGTTGCCAAGTTAAACCGGCCTTTGGGGGCTATGCTACAGAATGTTATCTCATTTTTCAAACATGAGTTTTATTTATGATTGAAGACACGCCTTGGCAAGGATTAATGATGGGATGCTTAAAGTGTTACAAAGACCCGGTTTATGATTGACAATCATAAAACGGCTCTTGGGGGCTACTTGGAATAGTATTTCAGCTATAAATCAATGTGCAAGGGAGAAGAATTTACCTCATATCGTTCTTTCATCAAATTCACCAAACCGGCTTCATAATCCCGGTTTGAGTGCAGACGGTTCAAGAAGCCGGAATGAAGCTCATCAGCGTTAAGATGAGCATAGTTTGATAAGTCGCTGCTCCATTTACCTTTATCCCTGGCAATTTGCTCTTCTTTGGCACTATGCTGAGCCAAAATGACGGGATGACCAGGAGAACTGTGGCCGGCTCCAGTAATAATAACGTCATCGCCTTGGCCTTCAGGATTTTGGGCGGATGATGGTGGAATTTCAGTGTCTTTCATTGGATTAGCCCGGTTTGGTTCTGCTAGTTCAGCATCAGGGGCGGCAGGCTCAGCATCTATGGATTCATCAGTATGTTGGCCATCAAGGGGCGAATCATCAAACGTTGTTTCAGGATGGAGGCCTTCCGGTTCACCTGTTTGCTTCGGTTCAACTCTTGGTTCTTCTTCTTCAGCAACAGGGTCTTCTGGCGGATTGGTGACCCGAGCTTTCTTGCTGGGTCTGGCTTTGGCCCTGCAAACAGAATAAAAAGGGTTAACATCCTGTTCAAAATATGTAGGGCGCATTGAAAGGAAAGGTTTTTTGTAACTCACCCAGCCACAGTTTTCAAAGGGGGGAGTTGAGTTGTTGTCGATTCACCAAAAGAGGAAGGAGGTGTCACCTGATAATTTGAATCGGACGGATTAAGAGGCTGTCCGAAATAACCTGCCTTGGGGTAAGAATGGTCAGAAGTAGGAGAGACCTCAGACCGACGCTTCCGAACCAGAGTATCAGGTAAACCGGTAGAGGTGACCTGTTGGCCACTGTGCCGAGTTGTCCGGCGAGCCTCATGCTGTTGAGTCTTCAAAATAAATGTTGGATCCAAGTGAGCAAGAGGATGAGAAAAGCTTACTTTCCGGATTGTTTGGCGAGGTTTTTGTGTTGGCATAGAGTCTGAACCGGAGGAAAGGGTAATTACCTCTACGTCCTCAGCCTGACTAGCTTCGGCCTCCTCCTGAGGAAGATCATTGTTAACAAGATGCATAAAAAGAGAGCCAAGTGAGTCAAGTTCTACCTCAGCTTCTGGGTCATCAATATCATCATCAAGCTCCATATTAATCCGGTCAGCCGTTTTCCGCTTTGACGTCCGTTTTACGGCTTTGGTCTTCGAGCGGGTTGGCTTGGCCACTTTGTCTCCAGTTGGCTTTGCCGCTTTTTCTATGGATTTCCATTTCCAGAAGGGGTCATCACCCTATACATATAAAGAAGAAGGGTTACAGCTTGTATAAGTTAAAGATATTAGAGATGAAGAGGAAGTGTAATGCTTACAGCAGGCGGTTTGTTCTTGGTGTAGAAGGGACTCAGGCCAGTTTGACTACAGACCAGTTCTGATTCATTCAGAATCTTCTTTACACCTTCAGTAATTTCTTCCTCAGATAATTGGATGTTGCAGTGGCGTTGAGGATCGTCAACCTCACCGGTATATTCGCACATTAAACCAGGACGCCGGCTTAGCGGCAAGATACTCCAAGATATCCAACAGCGTACAAAATCCACACCTGTTAAACTGTTTGCCATAAAGGCCTGGAGCTTGGCGGTTTGACGAGCATATTTTGCCTTTTCTGAGGAGCTCAGGCGTTGTGGCATTGGTGAGTATTGGATAATCTATCATCTCGAAAGTCGGGGAGGGGATTCTCATCTTCAGGCGAAGTGTCTCTGCAATAGAACCATGTTTGGTTCCATTCCTTTGGGTGGCTATGGTGTTTGGCATGAGGAAATTCCACCTCTTTACGCTTTTGAATCGAAACACCACCAAGCTCTGTATTCGGGCCATTCACAAACTCTGTGCGCCGGTTTAAGTGAAAGAAATCCCGGAACGATTCTGCAGTTGGTTCTTCCTGTAAATAGGCTTCACAGAAGACTTGGAAATTGCATAAGTTGGAGACTCAATTGGGACCAATATCTTGTGGATGCAGTTGGAAGCTAGCGAGCACATCTTGATAAAATTTTGACCCTGGCGGTTTGAAACCACGGGCTATATGGTCAACAAAGATTACCACTTCGCCTTGTCTTGGGGTTGGAGGATTCTCAGTTCCTGGGGCTCGCCATTTGATCTCAGTTTTCTTAGGTAGAGAGCCGATGCTAACCATCTCATCCAGTTGAGCCTCAGTAACCCGGGAACGAGCCCAGTTGCAGGCAGTGAATTGTTTGGCCATTGCAAAGCGAACAAACTGAAAATGAAAGGCCGGTTTATAAATTATGCATGATCATACACAAGAGACAAGGGAGTAAGAAACATACTAATATAATAAATGGTACAACCCAGAGACTAGTATGATGAGAAAGAAGGTAATGCTAGCGAAGGATCGATCAGACACTGTTAAACCGAGCGTAATTATGAAGGTAACATGCTCTTCCGGTTTATCAGAGGGCTAATGGCATAGACTATTTATCCAATATCAAATCGCTTATATTGGTGTGAGGAGAAACAGATTTCACAGTGATGTATAAAACTTTCAGATCTAGAGATAAGACAGAACAGCAAAAATAATTGGATCTTGAAGGGGTGCAGAACTGAAGCAATTTTTGACAGACAGATCAGTTCTTTGCGCATAAAGATTTGTGATGATCATGGTAGGTAAGCTACGGTAAGAGATGTATCAAGCATGAAGTGTCCATCTATTAAAGGAAGAACATGGAAGAATAGCACTGATGAACTTCGGAAGAACTGCGAGGAATATCGAAACCCTAGAACAGATCTATGGTGAAAAAAGCAGAGAACTTACCGGAGCTAGTGAGGAAGCGGAAGGGCGCCGCAATTCTCTGGTGCGTTCAGGGCGATGGAGCGGCCGAGGTCGGAGCAGAAACGATGGTCGACGGTGGCGGCGGAGTTCCAGAGGCTGAGCGGCGCGAGGAAGACGATGCGAAGAGGCACGGGGGGGAATGGTGAAAATGACCCCTCGGTCCTATTTATAAGGCGAAGTGAAAAATGGCAAGTGCAGGAGTTGAGGAGTCCAAAAAATGGATAAGTTAATAAAGGTGTCGCCTCGACAACTGGATATATATTAAATGAAGGAAATCTCCGATATCAACGGATGTATGATGTCACGGCAGTTTATAAGATCAAAAACGAAGACAAGAGAGAAGATTTTTTCTAAAGTGTGGAACATTGACATGAACAAGTTCAAACCAATCTGGGGCCTAATGTTGGGGATATTACTAGCGGAGGTAAACCGGCCTTGGGTAGCCGGGTTGACTCTTTGAAGATTAGAAGCCCATGAAGATGTAAAGATGCTAGCGCTTTACAGAGGGCCCAAAGGCGAGTTACAGTATGTAAATGTAAACCGGCCCAGTCATGTAACTTGTATAGTAAGATAGAAAGAGAGAGGCCGAACCGGATACGTTTATAAACCGGCTTCGGGACTCTGTAGCTCGGCGGGCGTCAGCCTATGTATATAAAGGGACGACCCAGCTGCGGTTTAGAGACAAACAACAACAACTCAAAAGCCAGACAAAGCGGATTTGCTCCCTGGCCTTCGAAACCCTAGCAATACCAATCACAACTAGACGTAGGCTTTTACCTTCATCGAAGGGGCCGAACTAGTATAAACTCCCGTGTCCCCTTGTCCGGTTTAACCCCTTTAAGCTAACCCGTTGCGATGGCTCCACAACTAAGTCCTTTCACGAGGACATCTGCCGTGACAAACCCACGACAGGGTGGAAGCAAGGTAGAGTACCAGAGGCTCGAGGGGCCGTGATGTCACCATCACTGGGGGGCTAGTAAGGTATTTGTTGAGGTCTTGGAAGGCCCGGCCGGCCTCCGGGTTCCACTCGAACAGGCCCTTCCTCTTCATGAGCTTGAAGAATGGTAAGGCGCGCTCTCCCAGTTTGGAAATGAAACACCCTAACGCGGTCACCCGCCCTGCTAGCTTCTGCATCTCTTTGAGGGTCCACGGCAGGCTCATGTCCTCGATGGCCTTGACCTTCTCCGGGCTCGCCTCGATCCCCCTGTGGGATACAAGGAATCCCAGCAGCTTGTCACATGTGTGTCCCCGATCTTAGTATTCTTAGAAGTGCTGTGTTAGGAGACAAATCATATAATTTGGGAGCCATTGTTGCACGTAGGTTGCATCTTAATAGACTTAATGGAGATTTCTTTGGTGGAATTTATGCAACCCGCATAGCTAATTTTCTTGGTATAGCCATACGCGAAGATGATATTGAATTACCCCCTGCTTATCTAGATTTTAATGCTATGTTTCACCACCAGTTTGTCGAGAGGAACGAATCACCTCTCTAGTATCGACTAATCTTTGACAGATGTCGTGCTGTCCGTATTACTCTCCCTGCCCCTGCCTTCTTTGATTATCAGGCAAGAGGAGGATATACTATTACCAGAGAGGAGGCAGATGAGTACGAGAGGAGAGAGGAGGCCGCTCGTCACCACGCTGCAGCTCAGCAGGTGATAGCTGCTGCATCGCAGTACGACCCCAGCTACTATTATGGATATCCGCCAGGCCAGCCGTGGCCATAGACCAACTTAGGCCAAAAGCCTAAGCTTGGGGGAGTACGTATTTCCCACCAACATTACATTTATGTTCACACACTCATTGCTAGATGTCGGTGCTCATACTTTTTCATTGTATCATCCATGCTAGTTTATTTCCCTTTTTATGCTTCTTCTTCTGTGTTTAATAAACCTTACGAAAAACCAAAAAAAAATTGTAGCTTTTAATTAGTTTACTTTCCATGCTTGTAGTAGTAATTAAAAAGAAAACTCAAAAAGATCTCTTGTTCTTCTTTTGCTTGTTGGGAGCTTTCACGTGTAAATAGTTTTATTTCTTTTCTTTTCTTTGGGGTCGATAGGAGAAGACCATAATTAAATTGTTGAAGTGGCTCTTATATGCATTATTGTTTATCTGACGAAAGAGCACGAATTGCCTTGTCTTCTCTTGTTTATTGAATGCTTGCAGATTCCAGCTTAGTCCAATACACGTGCACTATTATTATTCTTCACATTGTTCGGTCGTGCAAGTGAAAGGCAATTATGATGTTATATGATGGACTGGCTAAGATGAGAAAAACTGGTATGAACTCGACCTCTTTTGCTTTTGTAAATATGATTAGTTCATCGTTCCTGATTCAGCCTATTATGAATAAACATGTTTGCAATGACAACTAGAGATCATAGTTTCTTATGCCGTGCTTGATTAGCTATGAGTTATAATGGTTTACCTTGCGTGCCAACATGCTATTAAAATGGTTATGATGTGGTATGATAGGGTGGTATCCTCCTCTGAATGATTTAAGTGACTTCACTTGGCACATGTTCACGCATGTACTTGAAATCAACATAGCCTTCACGCTATTTATGTTCATGGCGGATTATATCCTACTCGTGCTTGAATTTGGTGTTGATTAATTTTAATGCATGTTCATGACTGTTATCGCTCTCTAGCTGGTCGCTTCCCAGTCTTATGCTAGCCTTCACCTGTACTAAGCGGGAATACTTCTTGTACATCCAAACTCCATAAACCCTAAAGTTATTCCACATGAGTCCACTATACCTACCTATATACGGTACCTACCTATATATGGTATCTACCTGCCGTTCCAAGTAAATTTGTATATGCCAAACTCTAAACCTTCAAATAAATATCATGTTTTGTATGCTCGAATAGCTCATGTATCAACTAGGGTTGTCTGTATCTTCCATGTTAGGCGGGTTATTCTCAAGAGGAGTGGACTCCGCTCCTCACTTACGAGATAAATGGCTGGTCATCGGGATGCCCAGTCCCATGCTTTATGCAAACTAAATCAAAATAATTACAAACAAAACTCCCCCTGGGACTCTTGTTAGTTGGAGGCACTCGTTGTTTCGAGCAAGCCATGGATTGATGCTTGTTGGTGGAAGGGGGAGTATAAACTTTACCATTTTGTTTGGGAACTGCCAATAATGTGTGTAGCATGGAAGATATCGCCATCTCTTGGTTGTTATGTTGACAATGAAAGTATACCGCTCAAAATATTACTCACCTCTGTTTCAAAAGAGCTCTGGCACCTCTACAAATCCCTACTTCCCTCTGTGAAGGGCCTATCTATTTACATTTATGCTAAGTCATCATCCTCTCATTAAAAAGCACCAGTTTGAGAGCACCGCTGTCATTTGCATTCATTACTGTTAGTTTACATTGAGTATGACTTGACTGGATCTCTTTTACCATGAATTACAATGTCTAGTCAGTCATTGGTCTTTAAAGGTGCTCTGCATTTATGTTTTGCGGTCTCAGAAAGGGCTAGCGAGATACCATCTTGTTATATCATATTATGATTGTTTTGAGAAAATGTTGTCATCCGAGATTTATTATTATGGCTCGCTAGTTGATTATTCTATTGATATGAGTAAACTTGAAGCCTATGCGTTATTGTGAATGTGGTTAGTTATAATCTCTGCTGAAAACTTGAATGCTGGCTTTACATATTTACAACAACAAGAGCAAAGAGAGTTTGTAAAAGTTTTTCTTTATCACTTTCAGTTTATCAACTGAATTGCTTGAGGACAAGCAAATGTTTAAGCTTGGGGGAGTTGATATGTCTCCAACGTATCTACTTTTCCAAACACTTTTGCCGTTGTTTTGGACTCTAACTTGCATGATTTGAATGGAACTAACCCGGGCTGAGTCTGTTTTCAAGAGAATTACCATGATGTTATTTATGTGCAGGAGCAAACGTTCTCGGAATAACCTGAAACTTCATGGAGCCACTTTTCAGAAAATAAGAAAAATACCTGCCAAAGATGAATGCCAGGGGGCCCACCGTCTCTCCACGAGGGTGGGGGGCGCGCCTGCCCCCCTAGGGCACGCGCCCCTACCTCGTGGGCCCCCTGTTGCCTCTCCGACTCCAACTCCACCTCCATATATTGAGTTTCAGGCAGAAAAAATCAGAGAGAAGAAATCATCGCGTTTTACGATACGGAGCCGCCGCCAAGCCCTAAAACCTCTCAGGAGGGCTGATCTGGAGTCCGTTCGGGGCTCCGGAGAGGGGAATCCGTCGCCATCATCATCATCAACCATCCTTCATCATCAATTTCATGATGCTCACTGCCGTGCGTGAGTAATTCCATCGTAGGCTTGCTGGACGGTGATGGGTTGGATGGGATCTATCATGTAATCGAGTTAGTTTTGTTAGGGTTTGATCCCTAGTGTCCACTATGTTCTGAGATTGATGTTGCTATGACTTTGATATGCTTAATGCTTGTCACTAGGGCCCGAGTGCCATGATTTCAGATCTGAACCTATTATGTTTTCATCAATATATGAGTGTTCTTGATCCTATCTTGCAAGTCTATAGTCACCTATTATGTGTTATGATCCGTTAACCCCGAAGTGACAATAATCGGGATACTTACCGGTGATGACCGTAGTTTGAGGAGTTCATGTATTCACTATGTGTTAATGCTTTGTTCCGGTTCTCTATTAAAAGGAGGCCTTAATATCCCTTAGTTTCCGTAAGGACCCCGCTGCCACAGGAGGGTAGGACAAAAGATGTCATGCAAGTTCTTTTCCATAAGCACGTATGACTATATTCGGAATACATGCCTACATTACATTGACGAACTAGAGCTAGTTCTGTGTCACCCTAGGTTATGACTGTTACATGATGAACCGCATCCGGCATAATTCTCCATCACTGATCCATTGCCTACGAGCTTTTCGTATATTGTTCTTCACTTATTTACTTTTCCGTTGCTATTGCTATCATCACTACAAAATACCAAAAACATTACTTTTACTACTTTTATCTTTTGCTACCGTTACCACTACTATCATATTACTTTGCTACTAAACACTTTGCTGCAGATATTAAGTTTCCAGGTGTGGTTGAAGTGACAACTCAGCTGCTAATACTTGAGAATATTATTTGGCTCCCCTTGTGTCGAATCAATAAATTTGGGTTGAATACTCTACCCTCGAAAACTGTTGCGGTCCCCTATACTTGTGGGTTAACAAGACTATTTTCTGGCGCCGTTGCCGGGGAGCATAGCTCTATTCTTTGAGTCACTTGGGATATATGTCTGCTTATCATTATGAAGAACTTGAGAGATCCAAAAACCAATATCTATCCCTCAACTACGAGGGGAGGTAAGGAACTACCATCTAGCTCTGTAGTTGATTCACCTTCATTTATGAGTAAGTTTGTGACACCTACACCTGCTTCTGCTATTCGTTCTGATATGTCGCGTGTTATTGATGATGCCACTTCTGCAATGCATGATACTTATGATGAAACTACCTCTATGCCTGATACTATTATGCCACTTAGTGATTTTCTTGATGAAAAACTTGCTAAGTCTAGAGAGATTGAAAATATTGAATCTGATGATACTGATGAAAGTGATGATGAAGAATCACTTGTTATTCCTAAGGGTTATGGTTTTGATCAAGAAGCTTCTTTAGCTATTTTAGCTTGCCAAAATAGAAATGAACTCAAAAGATTATTAGCTAAATGGAGTAAGCAATCTCTAAATGCTAGAATGAAACGTGACCCTGCTTTTGCTACTTCACCTATCTTTGTTACTAATAAGGATTATGAATTCTTTGTTGATCCTGATATAATTACTTTGGTTGAATCTGATCCTTTTCATGGTTATGAATATGAAACTGTTTTGGCACATCTTACTAAATTGAATGATATAGCTACCATGTTTACTAAAGATGAGAGAACTTGTTACTTTTATATCCTTAAAATATTCCCGTTTTCATTAAAAGGTCATGCTAAGATATGGTTTAATTCTCTTGATCCTGGTTGTGTGCGTAGTCCCTAGGATATAATTTATTACTTCTCTGCTAAATATTTCTCTGCTCATAAGAAACAAGATACTTTGAGGGATATATATAATTTTGTGCAAATTGAAGAAGAGAGTCTCCCACAAGCTTGGGGGAGGCTTCTCCAATTACTTAATGCTTTGCCTGATCATCCTCTTAAGAAAAATGAATACCTGATATCTTTTATAATGGACTAACTGATGCCTCCAGAGATTACCTGGATAGTTGTGCTGGTTCTGTTTTTAGGGAAAGAACACCGGATGAAGCTGAAATTCTATTGAATAAAATGTTGACAAATGAAAATAATTGGACACCTCCGGAACCAATTCCTGAGCCTATTCCTAAACCAACTCCGAAGAAGAGGGGTATTCTATTTCTCAGTCCTGAAGATATGCAAGAGGCAAAGAAATCTCTGAAAGAAAAGGGTATTGAAGCTGAAGATGTTAAGAATTTACCTCCTATTGAAGAAATACATGGTCTTAATTTACCACATGTTGAAGAAACATATAATCTTAATCCTTTACCTATTGAAGAAACTCATGGTGTTGATAACCCGACATAGGTAGTAAAGGTAAATTCTCTCTATAGATATGATAAAGCTGAAATCCCATTTACTAAATTTGCTAGCCCATGCTTAGATGAGTTTGATAAATTTATGGCTAAGCAAGAAGACTTTAATGCTTATTTTGGTAGACAATTGAAATACAATTCAAATATGCTTGAACACTTGGGTGATTATATGGCTAATGTTAAAGGTGAACTTAAACTTATTAGTAAACATGCTTCTATGGTTACCACTCAAGTAGAACAAGTACTTAAAGCTCAAAATGATTTGCTCAATGAATTGAATAGTAAAGATAATGACAATGCTGTTAGTGGCTACTAGAACTGGTAGAATGACTCAGGAACCTTTGTATCCTGAAGGCCACCCTAAGAGAATTGAGCAAGACTCTCAGAGAAATAATATAGATGCACCTAGTTCTTCTAAAAAGAAGAAAAATAAAAATGATAGGACCTTGCATGCTTCTAGTGACCCTATTGTTGAGACACCTGAGAATCGAAATGATATTTCTATTTCTGATGCTGAAACTCAATCTGGTAATGAACCTGAAACTAGTGATAATGCTAATAATAATGTTCATGATGATGCTCAACCTAGTAATGATAATGATATAGAAATTGAACCTGTTGTTGATCTTGATAACCCACAATCAAACAATCAACGTTATGATAAGAAAGACTTTGTTGCTAGGAAACATGGTAAAGAAAGAGAGCCTTGGGTTCAGAAACCCATGGCTTTTCCTCCCAAACCATCCAAGAAAAAGGATGATGGGGATTTTGAGCGCTTTGCTGAAATGATTAGACCTATCTTTTTGCGTATGCGATTAACTGATATGCTCAAAACCAATCCTTATGCTAAGTACATGAAAGATATTATTACAAATAAAAGAAAGATACCGGAAGCTGAAATTTCCACCATGCTTGCTAATTATACTTTTAAGGGTGGAATACCAAAGAAACTTGGAGATCCCGGTGTACCAACTATACCATGCTCCATTAAAGAAACTATGTTTAAACTGCTTTATGTGATCTTGGAGCCGGTGTTAGTGTTATGCCTCTCTCTTTATATCGTAGACTTGATTTGAATAAGTTGACACCTACTGAAATATCTTTGCAAATGGCTGATAAATCAACTGCTATATCTATTGGTATTTGTGAGGATGTGCCTGTTGTAGTTGCAAACGTTACTATTTTAACGGACTTTGTTATTCTGATATTCCCGAGGATGATAGTATGTCTATTATTCTTGGAAGACCCTTTTTGAATACTGCAGGGGCTGTTATTGATTGCACTAAAGGCAATGTCACTTTTCATGTTAATGGTAATGAGCACACGATACACTTTCCGAGGAAACAACCTCAAGTTCATAGTATCAACTCTATTGGGAAAAAGCCATCGATTATGTTTGGAGGTTTTGAATTTCCTCTTCCTACTGTCAAGAAGAAATATGATATTCTTATTATTGGGGATGTGCATATCCCCGTTGAGGTAACATAGTGTTATTCGAAATTTCTCTGGTTCCATGTTATTCGGAATGAGTTCATTAACAAGACTTGATCAACCTTGTTAGTGGATTCCTTTTGATGATCATGAGATGGATGAAACTAGAAGGCACAACCTTCTGTACCCCACTTTTACTTTCTGTTATTTATATTAAATAAAATAAAATAAATATTTTTCTGTCTGTTATCTTATTATCCGTGCAATATAAAAATACCTCGAAAATAAAAGCTCTCCAAAAACCCTGCATTTTAATATGATTTTTCTAGAATATTTGTGAATATTTGGCACTAAGATCACGGCAGGGGGGTCAACCACCTGCCCACGAGGGTGGAGGGCACACCCTACCCTCTGGGCGCGCCCCCTGCCTCATGGGCCCACAGTGGCCCTCCTCCACTTATTCCTGCACCCACACACTTCATCTTCCTCCAACAAACACGAATATCCAACTCAAGCACGAGTTCTAGCTCATCTTGCTGCCATTTTTGATCTCCTTGCTCAAGGCACCTCTCACAAAACTGCTTGGGGAGATTGTTCCTTGGTATGTGACTCCTCCATTGGTCCAATTAGTTTTTGTTCTAGTGCTTTATTCATTGCAAATTTTTGCTGCTTAGGTGACCCTGTTCTTGAGCTTGCATGTCAAATTTATATGGTTCCAAGTAGTTTTGATGCATGACATAGGCTCTAGGCACTTGTAGGAGTAGTTGCTATCAATATTATTGAGTTTGGTTTACTTTTATTTTGAAGTTACTAAAAAAAATTCAGAATTTTTCAGAGGAAGAAAAATGCTTAGGAAAATGTTCCAAGGTGGTTCTTCAAGGAAGCAAGGACCCAGGCTTGCAATGCGTGATGCTGATGACGAGCCACCAAGAGACGCTCCAGTGCATCCTTGTGAATGGCCCTCTGAGAACTTTATGGATCGAGCGGGAATTAAGGAAGAATTCAACGCATATTTGCGTAACGCTGATTTGTGAGCTTCGAGGAACAGAAGTGCAGCCAGTATCACAACCTCACCAGTACCTTTGTGAGGAGGTTTGAATTTTCAACTTCACGTAATTCTCCAACTATCCTGTTTGATCTTTATGATAAATCTTACACTATGGACTTAGAGGATTTTACCACTGCTTGCAAACTTCCACAATGGGGTAGTATAAGGGATCCTCGCAAATCTGAATTTAGAGATTTTCTTGCTAGCATAACTGTGGGAGAATCTAGAGATATTACACAAGCTACCATAGGGAGCATTCACTTTCCTGCTATACATTATTTTGCTCTCTTCATAGGTAGATGCATTAATGGTAAAGATGAGGCATGTCACATGTGTGTCCCTGATCTTAGTATTCTTAGAAGTGTTGTGTTAGGAGACAAATCATATAATTTGGGAGCCATTGTTGCACATAGGTTGCATCTTAATAGACTTAATGGAGATTTCTTTGGTGGAATTTATGCAACCCGCATAGCTAATTTTCTTGGTATAGCCATACGCGAAGATGATATTGAATTACCCCCTGCTTATCTAGATTTTAATGCTATTGTTCACCACCAGTTTGTCGAGAGGAACGAATCACCTCTCCAGTATCGACTAATCTTTGATAGATGTCGTGCTGTCTGTATTACTCTCTCTGCCCCTGCCTTCTTTGATTATCAGGCAAGAGGAGGATATACTATTACCAGAGAGGAGGCAGATGAGTATGAGAGGAGAGAGGAGGCTGCTCGTCACCACGCTGCAGCTCAGCAGGCGATAGCTGCTGCATCGCAGTACGACCCCAGCTACTATTATGGATATCCGACAGGCCAGCCGTGGCCATAGACCAACTTAGGCCAAAAGCCTAAGCTTGGGGGAGTACGTATTTCCCACCGACATTACATTTATGTTCACACACTCATTGCTAGATGTCGGTGCTCATACTTTTTCATTGTATCAGCCATGCTAGTTTATTTCCCTTTTTATGCTTCTTCTTGTTTCTTTAATAAACCTTAAGAAAAACCAAAAAAAAATTTGTTGTAGCTTTTAATTAGTTTACTTTCCATGCTTGTAGTAGTAATTAAAAAGAAAACTCAAAAAGATTTCTTGTTCTTCTTTTGCTTGTTGGGAGCTTTCACGTGTAAATAGTTTTATTTCTTTTCTTTTCTTTGGGGGTCGATAGGAGAAGACCATAATTAAATTGTTGAAGTGGCTCTTATATGCATTATTGTTTATCTGACGAAAGAGCCCGAATTGCCTTGTCTTCTCTTGTTTATTGAATGCTTGCAGATTCCAGCTTAGTCCAATACACGTGCACTATTATTATTATTCACATCGTTCGGTCGTGCAAGTGAAAGGCAATTATGATGTTATATGATGGATTGGCTAAGATGAGAAAAACTGGTATGAACTCGACCTCTTTTGCTTTTGTAAATATGATTAGTTCATCGTTCCTGATTCAGCCTATTATGAATAAACATGTTTGCAATGACAACTAGAGATTATAGTTTCTTATGTCATGCTTGATTAGCTATGAGTTATAATGGTTTACCTTGCGTGCCAACATGCTATTAAAATGGTTATGATGTGGTATGATAGGGTGGTATCCTCCTCTGAATGATTTAAGTGACTAGACTTGGCACATGTTCACGCATGTAGTTGAAATCAACATAGCCTTCACGATATTTATGTTCATGGTGGATTATATCCTACTCATGCTTGAATTCGGTGTTGATTAATTTTAATGAATGTTCATGACTATTATCGCTCTCTAGCTGGTCGCTTCCCAGTCTTTTGCTAGCCTTCACCTGTACTAAGCAGGAATACTTCTTGTACATCCAAACTCCATCAACCCCAAAGTTATTCCACATGAGTCCACTATACCTACCTATATACTATATCTACATGCCGTTCCAAGTAAATTTGTATGTGCCAAACTCTAAACCTTCAAATAAATATCCTGTTTTGTATGCTTGAATAGCTCATGTATCAACTAGGGATGTCTGTATCTTCCATGTTAGGCGGGTTATTCTCAAGAGGAGTGGACTCCGCTCCTCACTTACGAGATAAATGGCTGGTCACCGGGATGCCCAGTCCCATGCTTTATGCAAACTAAATCAAAATAATTGCAAACAAAACTCCCCCTGGGACTCTTGTTAGTTGGAGGCACTCATTGTTTCGAGCAAGCCATGGATTGATGCTTGTTGGTGGAAGGGGGAGTATAAACTTTACCATTTTGTTTGGGAACCGCCAATAATGTGTGTAGCATGGAAGATATCACCATCTCTTGGTTGTTATGTTGACAATGAAAGTATACCGCTCAAAATATTACTCACCTCTGTTTCAAAACCAAGCTCTGGCACCTCTACAAATCCCTGCTTCCCTCTGTGAAGGGCCTATCTATTTACATTTATGCTGAGTCATCATCCTCTTATTAAAAAGCACCAGTTGGAGAGCACCGCTGTCATTTGCATTCATTACTGTTAGTTTACATTGAGTATGACTTGACTGGATCTCTTTTACCATGAATTACAATGTCTAGTCAGTCCTTGGTCTTTAAAGGTGCTCTGCATTTATGTTTTGCGGTCTCAGAAAGGGCTAGCAAGATACCATCTTGTTATATCATGTTATGATTGTTTTGAGAAAATTTTGTCATCCGAGATTTATTATTATGGCTCGCTAGTTGATTATTCTATTGATATGAGTAAACTTGAAACCTATGCGTTATTATGAATGTGGTTAGTTATAATCTCTGCTGAAAACTTGAATGCTGGCTTTACATATTTACAACAACAAGAGCAAAGAGAGTTTGTAAAAGTTTTTCTTTATCACTCAAGCAAAGGTTTAAGCTTGGGGGAGTTGATACGTCTCCAACGTATCTACTTTTCCAAACACTTTTGCCCTTGTTTTGGACTCTAACTTGCATGATTTGAATGGAACTAACCCGGACTGACTCTGTTTTCAGCAGAATTACCATGATGTTATTTATGTGCAGGAGCAAACATTCTCGGAATGACCTGAAACTTCACGGAGCCACTTTTCAGAAAATAAGAAAAATACCTGCCAAAGATGAATGCCAGGGGGCCCACCGTCTCTCCATGAGGGTGGGGGGCACGCCTGCCCCCCTAGGGCGCGCACCCCTACCACGTGGGCCCCCTGTTGCCTCTCCGACTCCAACTCCACCTCCATATATTGAGTTTCAGGCAGAAAAAATCAGAGAGAAGAAATCATCGCGTTTTACAATACGGAGCCGCCGCCAAGCCCTAAAACCTCTCGGGAGGGCTGATCTGGAGTCCGTTCGGGGCTCCGGAGAGGGGAATCCATCGCCGTCGTCATCATCAACCAGCCTCCATCACCAATTTCATGATGCTCACCGCCGTGCGTGAGTAATTCCATCATAGGCTTGCTGGACGGTGATGGGTTGGATGGGATCTATCATGTAATCGAGTTAGTTTTGTTAGGGTTTGATCCCTAGTGTCCACTATGTTCTGAGATTGATGTTGCTATGACTTTGATATGCTTAATGCTTGTCACTAGGGCCCGAGTGCCATGATTTCAGATCTGAACCTATTATGTTTTCATCAATATATGAGTGTTCTTGATCCTATCTTGCAAGTCTATAGTCACCTATTATGTGTTATGATCCGTTAACCCCGAAGTGACAATAATCGGGATACTTACCGGTGATGACCGTAGTTTGAGGAGTTCATGTATTCACTATGTGTTAATGCTTTGTTCCGGTTCTCTATTAAAAGGAGGCCTTAATATCCCTTAGTTTCCGTAAGGACCCCGCTGCCACAGGAGGGTAGGACAAAAGATGTCATGCAAGTTCTTTTCCATAAGCACGTATGACTATATTCGGAATACATGCCTACATTACATTGACGAACTAGAGCTAGT